>NC_053028.1:437528383-437708314 GCF_003073215.2 Triticum urartu | reverse complement strand
GATGATTAGAAGCTAATGAAGTTGGCTAAGTATTATCCTAATGACTTCAGTGATGACCTTTTGGACCAACTTGAGCAGGATTTTTGCCTCTACATAGATAATATACACAATGATAAAAGATTTGTCAGCTCAGACACTATTAATGACATGGCTAAATTTTTAGTGTCTACAAATAGGCATATTTCTTATCCTTCTGTTCAACAACTCTTAAAACTAGTACTAGCTCTTCCCATTGCCACTACAACTATTGACATATGCTTCTCACCAACGGAATTTGTGAAAAGTGTTTGAATTCCTCGTATGCTTTGTATAATAGAAGATGTTACACAATGTCCCTAATGAGATAGTTAGATGCTTCCATAGAAAAATCATCATGGTATGACACGGAAGGCGTAATGTACTCAAGCTTGTTTATTTATTTATCAACATTTATAATAAAAAATCCTAGATTTTAACATGTATGTTTCTTATAGAATGCATGCTAGATATTGTATTCAAGAATATTAGTAAGTCCATGTTGATATTTCTCAAGTCATTGTGTCTTACCCCCATGATATTAGTACTTATTCTACCCCATGATGCGGATGAAATTCTAAAGTTGCGTACTCTATGCTCGGGGGATGGTAACTTTATCGTGTGGCATCATGAAAAGAATGGTTTGTTCTCCAGACAAAGTACATACAATTTGGCGCAGCATCGCAAGGAGCGTACAGATGATTATGAATAATCAAGTGGCAGAGGTAATGGGGATAGGATGCTTTGGAACGTCAATTGGAAGGCGAATGTCCCTTAGAAAATCAGAATTTTTTCCTGGCGTGCTGCTCTAATAGCCTGGCAGTCTAGGTTAAGAGAGTTAAGCACCAGCATGCTACTTCTGGTATGTGTTCTATTTGTGGTATGGAAGATGAAAATGTGTTTCATGCCCTAGTGAGTTACTATAAGGCGAAGGCTCTTCAGATGGCATTGAAGGATGTTTGGAATATTCCATGGAAAGAATTCTTCAATTTCTTGGGACATAATGGTTGCTTATTTTGTTTGATCAATTGAGCTCTCTGGTGCGTGAGAAAATCATAATCATTTTTTGGAGAGTTTGGCACTTAAGAAATGATATTATTTTGGGGAAGGGGAAGGAATTTTTCTCTGTCTATGCTAATTTTGTGGTTCAAAGGTAATCCCAAACATCAAGGGTAAGGGGCTGGCGGCTGGGTTAAAACCAGTCACTACTCCTATGAGGACTTTTGAGGTGGGGAAGCCTCCCCCTTTGATTATATAAATATCAATGTTGACATTAACTTTGTGGGGAGCATCAGCGTTGCAAGTGTGGGTGTGGTTGCGAGGAATTGTTCTGGCGATGTCCTTGTCTCTTCGACTCGTGGGATTATATTGGATTGTGTACCCGCGTGGATGAAGCAAGCTAAGGGCATGTATCGTTGGGCTATATATTGGTATCACCCTTAATAGACCCATTATTTTAGAAATTGATTGTTGTTACCACTACTTAAAAAAGGCTTATAGGATAAAAATTACACATGGAGGTGATCCACAAATGGCGCCACAGATCAACCGTGTTGTGCGATCCTTGGCAGAGAACTTCATTGCAGCAAACTCCTCAAGACCAAAATTTCGTGTGGGGGGCTAGATGAAACAAAGGACTGGATATGTCAAGTTAAATGTGGATGCGAGTTTTGATCATGACTTACTTGAAGGTTCAGTAGGTGCTTTCATTAGAGACCATAACAGCAAGTTCATAGCTGTCATGAATGAAAAACTTGGAATCTGTTATGATGCCTTCACAGCAGAAGCAATTGCAATCAGATTTGGCCTAAATCTTGCTCGCACAACTGGATGTAGCAAAGTTGATGTTAATTCAGATAATGTGGAGGTGATCTCAACACTCAGAGAGTGCTACTCTTCTTCGGTAGCTAGCGCGATATTTGACAATTGTTATTTCATGTCCTTAGAATTCAGTCATATTGTTTTTGAGCATTGTTTTAGAGAAAACAATAAAGTAACCCACAAATTAGCTAGATTCACTCCTCCTAATGTATATGGATGCAGCCCCGACGGCTGTCATCCCCCTCATTGTCTCAGATGCTACAATTGTAGCTAATTAATAAATGAGGTATTTATAAAAAAAGGCTTATAGGTGGGTTTGTTTATATAACATATAGATGTGAGATAATATCTCACATCATCTAAGTTGTGACATCAACTTCTTTCTTTTCCGGATTGGAGGGCGACAAAAAAACGCAAGCAATGCAATGCGGTGCATGGGAATTCAACCCAGGACCTCGTACTAGCGATTTACACCTCCTACCATCACACACAATAACTACTATTGACATTCAGGAATCCGGAAACAGTTAAGAACATAGCACAACGTTCAGATAAGGAAATATTTTTGAAACCTTTTTTACAGATTGTGTTTTTTTAATATCGAATATTTTGTAAACCAAAAATAATTTTAAGTTTTTTCAAAAAGTATTTTTCAAATGTTAATAAACTTTATAATTTCGAAAAAATAAAAAATA
Organism: Triticum urartu; assembly: GCF_003073215.2. NCBI lineage: Eukaryota > Viridiplantae > Streptophyta > Magnoliopsida > Poales > Poaceae > Triticum > Triticum urartu. The sequence continues at coordinate 437,705,783 of NC_053028.1, read as the reverse complement.
AAAACAAAATTTGGTATTCAAACAATTTCTTCTCGAACGAAATTTGAAACATCAACTTTTTTGGAAAAATCCATGAACAATTTTTAGGGTGTTAGACACTTTTGAAAATTCCAAACATTTTTTTTGAAAAACATGAATACATATATTCTTTTTTATTTTAATAATAAAATTTCAATAAAAAATTTGCACCATTTATAAAATGTTGACATTTCAAAAATGTTCATGCATTTCAAAAGAATGTTTGTGATGTTTATACAATGGGAAAAAAATTGTATCATTGAAAGAAATGTTCGTGACAATTTTGTAAAAGAAACTTCACGCATTTGAAAAAATCACGACATCTTCTAGAATTTTTCTATGCAATGTAAAGAAAATGTTCGCATAAGTTTTTTAAAAAGTTTCATACCATTTAGGAAATGATCAGTAGGAATTTGAAAAATGCTTACGACGTATTCTAAAAAATGAAGGGCTTATATTTGAAAAAAATATTCATCATGTATTTTAAAAACATGTTCAATGTGTGTTAGAAATGTTCTTGTGTATGTAGAAAAATATACGTTGTGTATTACAAAAGTTGACATGTATTTGCATAAAAAATTGCAACTGCATAGGTGTACTGGGTTGGGAACGAGTTGCGTTTCAAGAGTAGACATAGCACTATGTCGGGTATGAGTTGCATGTTTGGCTTGGACATGCAACTAGGTAGTATGGGTGTACATGTTGGGGTTGGACATGGAACTAGATAGCGGTTGGGGCAAGCTGCTTGTTGAAAAACAAAGCACAAGCCTAGTTGGGAGTCAAAAGGTGGGCCTGCAATGGGAGAACTATGACCTGAGTTGTGAGTTGAGGATGGACTTACAACTGGGACAACAACAAACTATGAGACTAGTTGCGAGTCAAGGGGCGACTTGCGGCTGGGATAAAACAAACTACGGTTCCAGTTACGAGTCAAGGATCGACTTGCACGAAGGATGAAAGACAAAAAAACACAGGCCCAATTGCGAGTCAATGGGTGGGCTTGCAACTTGGATAAAACAAACTACATGCCCAGTTGCAAGCCGAGGGTGGACTCATAACTGAGACAAGTATATGAAACAATGATACGATTTGCGAGTTGAGGGTGGACTTGCAACTGAGATGAAAAACAAAATACATCCCAGGTACGAGTCGAGGGTGGACTTGCAACTGGAACAACAACAAACTATGGGCCCAGTTGCGAGTCAAGGGTGGACTTGCAACTGAGATAATAACAAACTATGATCATAGTTGCGAGCCGATGATTGACTTGAAATTAAGACAACTCTGACACAATGAACCAAATTACAACTCAAGGGTCGACTTGCAACTAGGATGAAACAAACTACGTCCTTAGTTGCGAGTCAAGGGTGGACTTGTAACTGGGATGAAAAACAAAACACATGCCTAGTTGCGGGTGGGCTTGGAACTGGGAGAACTACGAGTTGAGTTATAAATTGAGGATGGACTCACAAATAGGACGACTACAAACTATGAGACAAGTTGCGAGTCATGGATCGACATGCAATTGGAATAAAGCAAACTATGATTCCAGTTACGAATCAAGGTTGAACTTGTAGCTGGGGCAACTACACAAAACTACGGGCCTAGTTGCGAGTCGAGGTTGGGTTTGCAACTGGGACAACTATACAAAACTACGATGCGAGTTGCGAGTCGAGAGTGGACTTGCAACTGAGGAAACTACGATATGAGTTGCGAGTAGAGAGTGGACTTGTAATTGCGACAACAAAACTATGGGCCAGTTGCAAGTTAAGGACAGAATTGCAACTCGGAAACCATGAAACTACGAGCCCAGTTGCGAGTCAAGGGTGAACTTTTAACTAGGATGAAACAAACTATGGTCCTAGTTGTGAGTCAAGGTCGGACTTGCAACTGGGACAACTACACAAAACTATGATACCATTTGAGAATCGAGGGTGGACTGGCAACTGGAAGAATAACAAACTACGACTTCGTTACGAGTCAAGCATGGACTTGCGTCTGGGATGAAAACAGAACACATGCCTAGTTGAAAGTCAAGGGTAGACTTACAATTACAACAACTACGAGCCCATTTGTGAGTCGTGGGTGGACTTACAAGCAGGTACCTATGGAACTACAGGCCTAGTTGCGAGTGAAGGGTCAGCTTACAACTTAGATGAAACAAAACTATGGGCCTAGTTGCAAGTCAAAGGTGGACTTGCAACTATAATAAAAAAAACACAAGCTTCAATTGCAAGTTGATCATGGGCTTGCAATCCAGACAACTACGAGCCCAATTGGTGAGTCGAAGATGTACTTGCAACTAGGACAATTACAAAACTACGAGCCCAATTGGGAGTCAAGGGTCGACTTGCAATTGGGATGAAAAAATTGCGGGCCCAACTGGGAGTCAAGGGTGAACCTACAACTAGGATGAAAACAAAACATAGGTCGACTTACGAGTCAAGGGTGGGCTTGCATTTGGATGAAACAAATTATGGGTCTAGTTATGATTTGATGATGGACTTGCAACTGGAACAAAACCACAAAACTACGACACAAGTCACAAGTCAAGGGTGTACTTGAAACTGGGACAACTACACAAACCTATGATACGAGTTGCAAGTTGGGGCTAGACTTGCAACTGGTGTACAACAAAGCAATGCGCCCAGTTGCGAGTCGAAGGTGGACATGCAAGTGGAGACAAAAAATGTCGAGCCTAGTTGCGAATAAGGATGCTCTTGCAACTATGACAAAAAAGGTATCAAGGACCCAGTTGCATGTCAATGATGGACTTGCAAATGGGACGAAAGAAAAGTTCAGACCTAGTTGCGAGTCGTTGGTTCACTCGCAACCGTAGAAAAAAAAGAAGATCAAGTTCCCAATTGTGAGTCGGTAGTTATATTGCAACTTGGATAAAAAGATGACAGACCCAGCTGCGAGTTGATGGTTGGCTTGCAATTGGGACAAAAAAGTTGGCCCCTACTTGTGAGTCGATTGTAGACTTGCAACCGAGGCAGAAAAAATCTTGCCTAGTGGCAAGTTGAGTGTGCACTTGAAACTAATAAAAAAATGTTGGTTCTGGTTGTGATACAGAAGAAAGTTGCAATTTGAAGTTCAGACTTGCAATTGGAGGAATAGAATGGTTGGGTCCATTTGCATGTTAATGGTGGACTTGCAATTAAGGCCAAAAAAGGTTGATCTAGTTGCAAATTGACGATAGAGTTACCACTAGGGAAAACAAAGGGTCACACAAAAATGTGTCGCTCTAAAGAAAGACAAAGGGAAAAATGAAGAGAGAACGAATGGGGAACAAGGAGGAATGGAGCAGCCACAAAATGAAGCTGATAAAAAGGCAGTGAACAAAGCACCATGTCTCTTTCGCTTCTACAAAACAGACTAATGACAAATGATTAAAAAAGCCCATAAAATGGTCAGAAAAAAATAGAGACCAGACAAAAGATGGACCTAAAAAATGGGTCGACAAATAGGACATCACGACGATGCAAGACGCGCCACCATGGGACACACGACAAAAACAAAGCGGATTAAAAAATTGGACAAAAGTTTACAAAAAAATAGATCGGACATGCCACGACTTAGATGAGACATTGTTAAACTTTTCAATTATTTTAAAAAATGTTCATGGAGTTTTTAATGAAAAATTGAAAAACTTTTTGCAAATTTATAAATTTTGAATTTTAATAAGTGTTCGCACACTTCAAAAGTGTTCATGTACTAAAAATATCATGAATTGGAAATATGAAAAGGAAAGAAATTGAATTTGAAAATTTCATGATATTTAAAATGAAACAAAAACAAAAAACATGATATTTTCATTTTTGTTTTTACAAAAAATAAAGTAGTATTAAAAAATAAAACCATTGGTTCAGTGATAATTCACACATCTTCTGCATTTCTCCATGGTGCATTGACTAAAAATTTAAAAATATACACAATCAACTTTCTCATCTACTCCCTCCATTCCGATTTACTCGTTGTGGTTTTAGTTCAAATTTAAACTAAAACCACGACGAGTAAATCAGAACGGAGGGAGTACATGACAATTAGCAAATCCATGAAAGAAAATCGGCAGCAGAAAAAACACGCACACAAAATCTGGTGAACGTACAAAAGCCCTAGCACAAAAAACAATAGGGCAAACAATGAGCATCTGCGCAAAAAGATCAGGTCATGCAAACCATGCTAAGAACACGAATCTTAGTGATTGCTCATGATGAGTGGACGTACAACTGGTAACAGATTTTGCAAAAAACATTGTATTCATTTTTAACCTTGACCTTGTAACATATGGCGCATGATTAGAAAAAAATAAAAAAATAACAATGAATCCCACCGGCTGACTACCATGGCAACCCGTCCGTGCACTACCACTCTCTCCGGCTAACACAATTGTCCTTTTTATTTTAACTTTTTTTAGACAACCCCACGAAGTTTTTATTAATCCGTCACAATGTTTACAAGGAGTCACAATGTTTACAGAGAGAAAAGTAAGGTATCCATGCAGTCTTAACCAAATATAGCGGCCACCCTGGAAAGATAAAGCATAGCAACCAAAAGAAAAGGCCTGATAAAAAACAAGTCAAAAGCCCATGAGAAGGAACAAACACCCGCACAAAATAGGCCCGAGTAACTTGCGTGAGAAACATACAGAATGCTAGCGATGTCAAGGCGGCGCCAACCAGCGCCAGGAACAACATCACGTTGCACGAGTTTTAAAGACAAACAAGATCCAATGGTTCTGAACTTAGATGTTTTTTGAAAGACCCAGCATTTCACTGGCTTTTTATTGATTTAGCAGAGGAGAGTTGCAAGAATTTGGTCAAGTGACCAGGAAGAAAACAGAGGAGGAAACAGATCCTCCCCTTGTACATCTATGGAACTATCTCACGACCAAATCCCCAAACGGGGTCTCGAGACATGCCGCTCCGGCCAAACGCCATTGCTCCAAATCGCTCCTAGTCTCGCTATTTACATCTGAAACTCGCGGCGTGGCGCCTCTGAAAGTGCATGCGTTGCGTTTAAGCCAAATTCGCCAGAGAGTCGTTCCCATCAGGGATTGCACCCCTCGCCGAGCGGCCGGAGGAGACCGAAGCACCAGGGAGGTGAAGATCTCAGTGGTAGATCTCCCGTTCGTCCCCACGTCTGGCCTTAGAGCCTCGCAACTTCTCCAGGACACCGCCTGCGTCCAAACCCTCCGCGCGAACGGGCATTCCCAGAATAAGTACGCCGATGATTCTAGGCTTCTGGAGCACAGGGCGCAGAAGTATCCGTTCTCCCATCCTCGACGTTGAAGCCGGTCGTTGCACCACATCTTATTATGGTGGAGAAGCCAGCAGAACATCTTGACTTGCCTCGGCGCCCACGTCTTCCAGATCAGTGGCTTGAAAGAGGTCGTGGGGCAGTCGGAGAACTGGATGGCGTAGGCGGAGCTGGCGGAGTATTCAGAGCTACCGCCACCCCCCGTCCAAGCGATCTCGTCGATGATGTCCGGCTGCAGCGTGATTTCTGCCTCTCTAATTGCCCTAGCCAGATGGATGCACTGCAGCATGATTGTGTCGTTGATTTCGCCGAGCTGAAGGTCGAGTATCCATCTATCCTCCAGAAGCGCGTCGGCAACACTCCGGTTCTTGCGGATGGAGCGCCTGAATATGTCCGGGAATTGGAGCTTGAGCGGGCGACCGCCGAGCCAATTAGAGTGCCAGAAGGTGGCATGTCGCCTGCTGCGCACGGCCACGGTAGTTGCCGATGCGAAGAGCGCCCGATCCTTGTCGTCGCACGGCGACCCCAGCCCCGCCCAAGGCCGGTCTGGGTGTGTCCATGCCATCCACAACCAGCGGAGGCGCGGGGCTCTAGCGAAGCGCTGCAGGTCCGGCACGCCCAGCCCCCCGCGATCCGTCAGGGACGCGACCACCTGCCACTAGACCTTGCACTTGCCTCCGGCGAGCTCATCGTCCTGCGCCCATAGGAACCGTCTGCGGGCCTTGTTGACTTCCTTGAAGAATTTTGCTGGAGCCCGAAGAACTGCAAGCGTGAATGCCGGGAGCGCGGAGAGCACGCACCTGACCAGCACACGGCGCCCCGAGAGTGGCATCAGGCGACCCTTCCATCCCGCTAGTCTGGCTCTAATCCTGTCTAGGAGGTATTGCAGATAGACTAGTCTAATCCTGCCTAGAAACACCGGGATGCCGAGATATCTAATGGGGAAGCCCATGATCTGCCCGCCAAAATTCTACAAAACGTGTTGCAGGTCGATGCCAGAGCACCTGATGGGTGCCACGGTCGATTTCGTCTGGTTCAGGTTCAGCCCCGTCGCTTTGCCAAAACCCCGCAACAGCTCCATGAGCCCATCCACATCCTGTCTACTTGGGTTGACGAAAGCGACAGCGTCATCCGCATATAAGCTGACCCGCAGCCCCACCACACCCGTTGGGAGCGGGGCGAGGGCGCCGGCTCGCGTGGCCGCGGCGATCAGGCGGTGAAGAGGATCTATCACGAGGATAAAGAGGAGAGGGGACAGCGGGTCGCCTTGCCGTAAGCCATGCTGGTGTTTCCCACCGCGCCGTTGAGGAGACAGGTTGAGGAAGCCGAGGAGAGGAGAAACGCCACCCAATCTCTCCACCGCGGTGGGAAACCGAGTCATTGCATTAACTCCATAAGATACTCCCAGGAGACGCCGTCAAACGCTTTTGCTATGTCCAGCTTCAGAAGAAGTGCCGGCTTGTGCTTGCGGTGGAGCATCCTCACCATGTTCTGAACGAAGAGGTAGCTGTCATGGATTCCCTTCTTCTTTTGGAAGGCACTTTGGGCAGGGGAGATGAGCTGATCGATGACTTCTGACAGGTGCAGGGAGAGGACTTTGGCAATCAGCTTCGCCACGGAATGTATTAAGCTAATTGGCCGAAAGTCTCCCACTGTGACTGCCCCATCCTTCTTTGGGAGCAAAGCAATTAGCGCTCTGTTCAGCGACCCAAAATCCCCAGCAGCCAGGCGGTGGAGCTTGTTGAAAACAGCCACAAGATCGTCCTTGATCGTCAGCCAACAAGCTTTGTAGAAGGAGCCAGAGAACCCATCTGGCCCCGGGGCCTTCTCCGCCGGCGACGAGCACACAGCCGCCCAGATTTCAGCCTCAGTGAAAGGATTGTCAAGGCCACTGTTGTCCAGCACCGGCAGGTTGATCGCGTCCTAGTTGATCGTGCATTCTTTGTTTTTCCTTGTCCCCAAGAGCTGCTGGAAGTGCTCCTGAATCATCTTCGCCTTGTCTTCGTGGGTTGTGGCGATCAGGCCGTCCCCCTGTAGCTGCTGAATGAAATTTTTCCATCTTCGCGAGCTGATTTTGGCCTGAAAGAAAGCGGTTTTGGCGCCGCCGGCCTTCAGCCATGTAACATGGGAGGCCTGTCTTTTCCTGGCACGCTCTAGTGCCGCGAGGCCAATGATCTTCAACTTGAGCAGCTTCCTGAGGTGAAATTCAGATTGGGTCAGAACTCTTCTCTCCTGGGCCACGTCGAAATGGAGCACCACCTCGGATGCCAAGTGGAACTGAAGTTTTGCGTCGCTGAACAGCGTCTTTCCCCAGATCTTCAGGTCAGAAGCGGTTCTCTGAAGCTTGGTCTTAAACCTCACAAACGGGCAGTCATGGTTGACAGGCCTCTCCCAGGCCCGAGCCACCGTTTTCTAGAAACGGGGGAAGCGAGGCCAGAAGCTCTCAAATCTGAATCTGGCTTTGCGACGAGGCGAGGCGGCGTTTGCAAGCAGGAGCGGGCAGTGATCCAAGCAAGCCGTGGATGCCGCAGTCAAAGTGTGGTTTGGGAATAGGGCCTCCCAGTCCATGTTGCAGAAAAATTTGTCGATGCTCACTAACGTAGGGTTTTGGCGCTCATTGCTCCACGTAAATCTCCTGTTTTTGCACTTTATCTCCCTTAGGCCGGTCTGATCTATCGCTGCTCTAAACTTTTCCATGAGCCGCCTGTTGAGGTTGGAGTTGTTCTTATCTCTGGCTTCGTATATGATGTTAAAATCACCGTTGATCACCCATGGATGGTCGGGGGAGGAGCAGCTGCAGCAAGCTCGAGCAGGAAGACATCTTTTCTTGCTTCATCAGCCGGTCCGTAGACCGTTGTTAGCCAAAACGATGTGCCAGAGCGCAGCAGCGTGACGATCGCCGTGATGGAGAAGAGCCCAATGCTATGCGTGGCAATGCTAGCGATGGTGGAATCCTAGAAGATGGCCGCACCACCGCGGGTGCCGATCACCGGTAGGACAGCGCAGCCGTCCAGAGCGTGCCCACCAATGTCACGCACCAAGCTGGGGGACCAAGTGTCGAGCTTTGTCTCCTGCAGGCAGAGGATCGCCGGGCCCAGGGCACTAACTAGCTCACTAACCATGGCTCTCCTCGCCGGCGAGTTGAGCCCTCTCACGTTCCAACTCATGAAACCGCATGTGTCGTCAGTCATTTAGGAACAGGTGAATTCTCCGGGAACCAAAGCTACTAATGATGAAAGTGAGCAAACGATTACACACATCCAGCCGGACCGGGGCGCGTCGGCAACCACCAGTAGCACCCAAAACATGCCGACGACGAGCAGACCTACTGATCCTAACAGACAACATTTGAAAGAAACCTAACTCAATCTGGCTTAAGGCCAGACGGCACCGGAGACTAGTCCTAAAACTACAGAGCATCTCTAACATGATCGCACTTGAGCTCCGGTCGCGCCATCAGGGCCAGCGAGGCCGGCCATGGTGCGCAGGGCATCCACGTTGAGCTTGGTAAGCTTAGCAATGCAGGTGTTGTCGTCCTCCGAGAGCCGTTCCTCGAAATGCCGCACGAGCGCCTCAGCCGCCTCCATGGTCATCCTCTCCTTGGGGCCGAGTCCACCCAGCTCCTGCACCAGCCGCAGAGAGGCGCGTTGCGCCACGGGGACGGGGCTGTTTATGGCCGCCTGCCGCGCACTCTGCCTGGTTGCGCTGAGGGCGCCCTCGTCTTTGGTGGCGCAGAGGAGCGGCGGGAGGCCGGCGGGGGCAGTGGCACCGGGGCGGGGAGAAGGGGGGAGCGACGTTGCGGAAGAGCTGCCGGGGCGTCCCCGATCCCCCCTCCAGCTGAAGCTCGAGGACCTACTGCGTGACGGCGCCAAGTTGCACCGCGGTGTTCACGGCCGGTGTAGGGGCGCGGCCATGCCGCGCTGACGAGGTCGGGGCGCATGTGAGAGGGCAGAGCCCCGCCAGACGGCGACTCGGGGGTGGGCCGCGGGTGGGCCCCAAATTGACCGTCGCCTTGACCGTCTTGAAACCCCAGAGGGGCGACCAGTGCGCCCTCGACCACCTCCTCGAGCTCCATCAGCATGCAGTCAGCGCGCTGTGGAGGAGCCAGCTCGCCTGCGCCATCGTTGAAGAAGTCTGTGACCGGGTCGGGGGAGGTGCGGGCCGACGAAGGGGCTTGAGGAGGCAGGGCAGGCGGTGGAGGAGGCGGGCGACGGAGCGGCTGGGGAGGAGTGGCTCGGGGCACGACGTCGTCCTTGCGACAGCCCGCCCCGTGCCAGCGGCTCACCAGCGTGTGGCTCCTATGCCTAGGCGGTGCCTTCTTTCTTGCGGCGGCCTCGCGGCTGAGACTTCGGCCTAGCAGGGTGTCTTTCCAGGAACGCCTGCCGCCGCGGCTATCGTCGTGGTCGTCGTGGTCGCGCCTTCCGTTCCCGAACTGCAGGCCCTGGCAGCCATAGGAGGCCACCGTCTCCATCCTACGGCGCCCTTGGCCATCCTCAACATGCCTGGTCCAAGTCCTCGGGTAGATCACTGGGAAGGGGGCGTCGTCGTCGAACTCCGAGGAGGGGAGGCCGCTTTGACGAGAACGGGACGAGCGCGGGGATCGCGAGGTCCAATCCTCGATTCGGTCCACGTGCACTAGCAGATCACGGCGCTTGACGCCGGTGGGTGGCGCGACCTGGCGGCTCGGCGGCGAAAAACCAAGCATGGCCTCCACCCGGCCCGCGCCCCGCGCCGCGCGCCAGATGGTACGCTTGGTGGGGATGTGCGCGACGTCGGAGACCCACACCCAGCAGGCGAATGACCTGGTGTGCCCGCGCTCGTGGGTGCGGCTGTCGAGGCAGTCCACGATGCAGAGGTCGCCCAGCACTTCGACGGCGCCCTCCAGCGACCAGAGCTGCATGGGCATCCTCTCGATGACCACGCGGACGTGGAGCTTGCAGTCGTCTGGCACGTCGTGGTCGTCCTCGTGCCAGCCCTTGGTCGCGAACACGACGCCGTCCACCTTGACATGCCCGCGGCGGACTGCGTTCTCCTTGTGCGCCGGAAGCTCGAAGTGGACGAAGAAGTCCTTCGGGTCGTGGCTGGTGACACGCAGCAGGTGGGGACGCGTGTGCAGCTGCTCTTCGATGGCCCGGCCCACCGCCATGGGGTTGGCGGTGTGCTGGGACACTGCCGCCGTGAGCACACCGCATGCTTGCGGAGGAGGAACTCCTGGTGCTCAATGGCCGGCGTGGCGATGATGACCTTGTGGCTGGAGTGGGGGCGATGAGACGGGTTGGTGTGGTAGGCTTGGCGATCCATGGCGGCCGGCAGCGGGGTGGGGAAGCGGAGCCTGTCTCTGACCGGGCTGCGAGCGGGGAGTTGCGCCGGAACTCTACTTTTGAACCTTGGATTCTGCGGGCATTCGCGGCCGAAGTGACCCGGCTGCTTGCAAATGATGCAATGCAGGGGACCTCTGTAGTCTACTCTATGGTGGCGGGTGCTGAGACGGCAGAAGCACAGCCCATCGAAGCGGCTTAAGAAGGCAGCGCGACTGCTCGAGGCATTAATGGCGGGGCGCCGGCCGGACCGCCCCGACCGGGAGCACCTACAGGGTTCTTGCTGGCGCGGCGCTACTTCTTGGATTTGACCGCCGTCCACCTGTCTCCGTCGACGGAAGAGGAAGGAGAGAGCGGAGGAGATGGCACAACCACAATGGACTTGAGCCTGCCTTTTCCAGAACGGGGGCGCTCCGCACGGACTGCAGGAGGAGAGGTGGCGCGTTCTTGGAGCACTCGCCCCGCAACAGGAAACGCGGCGGAGGAGCGGGGCACATCGTTGACGCGAGACGAGGCCACGGAGAGACCAGCCCATCCGACGGACCGGCGGATTTAACAGGAGCGGCCACGGACGCAGGGATGCCCCAGTCAGATCCAGCGCTGCCGTGGGAGTGCGAGGAGCGCGCCGACCCGGCGGGGGAGGCGGAGCGCATGGCGCGAGGAGGGTGGGTGGCGCTCCTGCCCGGCGGGCAGGGACGGGGGTTGGTGGCCGCCCTGGACGGAATGGCCAACGACGCAGGAAGGGCTGGGGCACACGAAGGGAGACCCTGGACTTAGATGTGAAATAAGTATTTCACATCTAGATGTGAAATGGTAATTTCGAACATAAAAATGTAACGGTTGAAGCATCCTATTATTATTATTATTATTATTATGCAGTACGTATGTATGGAATCGATCAAGCAGTAGGCTAGCAACTTCTCATCCTTGATTATTCAACGAGTCCACACTTTAATTATGGGCTATAATTTCCAGATCGACCCGTACAACAACGCGTGAGTCAAATGCTCTAATTTGACAGAGTCTGTATGACGCATTCAACGAGCTACCGTCTCATCTGTATATATCGCAGAGTATCATCATGCTACAACACAACCAGACTAGAGCTGCGACCTCGATCATACATCCCCCGATCATCTCAACATTCCAGCCCTTCTCGGGTCATCTTCTCAACTACTAGTCCCTCGATTGGCATTCATCCATGGCGGCAGCTACCAGAGCTCTCCTTGTTGCCGCAGTGACCGCGGCGGCGCTGTTTGGCACGGCGCTCGGCGCCACCTACACAGTCGGCGCACCGGCCGGGTCGTGGGACCTCCGGACAAACTACACCCGATGGACTTCCACCATCAGGTTCTACACCGGCGACGAGCTCCGGTTCCAGTACCCCGCTGCGGCGCACAACGTGGTGGAGAGTGACCAAGACTGCCTACGACAACTGCAGCAGCTCTAGTCCCGTCGCCACGTTCCCGAGCGGCAACGATGTCATTCCGCTCGCCGCCGTCGGGACCCGGTACTTCATCTGCGGCCTGCCGGGGCACTGCGCCGGTGGCATGAAGGTACAGGTCAACGTCCAGTCCAAGGTAGTGAGATGCCGAAGGAGAGGGGTGAGGCAGCGGTGCACACAGACAACGCCACAACCGAGCTCGGCAGCTCAGGCTGGTGCTGAGCCTGTACTAGCGCTCGGGCTGGCCGCCGTCGTGGCTGGCTTGATGCTTCTCTGCTAGTCAACAACGACAGCGCCAGGCAGCTGGCGCCATTATAATTTTTTTCTCTCTCCTTTTCTCCGTGATTGATCCTGCCTACATGATTCTTTGTATAGCCAAATTATATGTAATTCTTTTTTACAATATTATCAATATATAATTCAAGTTGTCATAATTCATGCCATTCGTTGACCGTGAATACCAGGGAAAAAACAGTTAAGAACAAGAGAACTTTATTAATTCACCCAAATTAATCAGCAAATTTATGCTAATATTTAAAGATTTAACTCTCTGGCCTGCTTTGGGGGCCTTGAGCGCCCAAAAGTCTCTCGTTCAAAATCATTACAGATCCCCACCAAAAGAAATATTGCGGGGCCATTATCGAAAAAAGGCTTTTACTCCACTTTATAAATATGGCAATAGACCATCAAACATCTGCATAGGTGCACCAAACAGTCAAAACAAAAGGAAAATAAAAGGGTTTAAAGTTGTGGGGGTCATCAAAACAATAGGCCCATGGGATACAACCAAGATCAAGAAACCAGCGGCGGAGTGAGGCGACAAGGTAGATCCCAAAATTGAGGAGTGAAATCATCGATGGCGACTCTATCCAGTTGCTTGTTGAGGATCTGCCACTCCTGGAAGAAACCGCACTATTTATAAATACCATCTTTAGGGCTTCGCACATGAACATTCTCGATAACAACCTTATCGTGAATAGTCCAGGGTGTCTAGTCAAAAACACTAAAGCCGACCCAAAGGTAGCCACGAGTGTTACCTGAGCTAGTCCTAATGATCTCCTAAAGATCCAAGAAGTTAGCACAATACCCCTTGTATCCTATGATCTCACAAAGACAACACCACGAAAATTGAGCGGTAACGCAAGTGAACAATATGTGCTTATTGTCCTCGATGACCTCACAAAGCGGACAACGGCCATCACCGGGCCGTTTTGTTTCAAGACATCTTGAACTGGGGAAGACGACCACATATCAATTGTCCGAATTTTGAGTGGCAACTTGATCGACCACACTTGTGAGTTCCGTCATGCCAATTCCAGCCACGGTGCTTCGATAGAGAGACCTTGTGGACAAACAACAGGAGTACTTAAGATGCCAGTAATCAAATCGGGTTCCGTCGACGACATAACCCCATCCAGGTCAGACATCAAGCCGGCCATGTTGCTGCCTTCACCGGCCCGAAGGCCAGCCGAAATGTAGTATACAACGAGGCTATTAAACCTCCCTAATCGCACATGATAGGGACAAAATGAGTGCGATGATGACAATGCCCACGGTAGGAGAATAAATCATGTTCCCATAAACTAAACGTGGGAAATCAGTTGTCCATCGCGCACGGCCGAGAGAGGGAAACTATGCCTGATCTATTGACAACCATCTCAATCAATCTCTACAGCCTTGTACAAACAAAGGAAAATTTTGTAAAAACTATCATCTTATCAGGAGAATGCTTGAATTGATGTATGCAAACAATTGTTGCATCAAGAACAACCATTTGACGGCCATGATGTGTCAAGATTCTATAAAATAAACGAAACTATAGGGTGTTGGTGGGTTATACTATTATTCACAATATGGTTCAAGGCATTAAAAAGTGCTCCACTTAGTTATTGGTGGTTGTCTTCAACAGTTCAAAGGGATATTACCAAATGCTTTGCACAAGAAATATTGGGTTGTATTTTGAAGGAGAACCGCATGGTGTGTTCAGTTTACTGATTGATTAGTGTTGTCATTTTCTACACAAAAAACATCTGGCAGTGGTTCTATGTTGTGTAGGTAGATGTGGGGAATCAAATGAGAGGTTTGTAGGTGTTATTCATGTGGAGAAGGCAACATCTAGTTAAATCAATTCTAAAGTTGATTTTATAACTATAAAGCTTGGTTTGAGTCTACAACAAGTGAAGGGATAAGATTATGGTGGAGCAATTAACATGGTAGGTGAATTCAATGGTCTACAAGCCAAGATAATGAGAGAAAAAAGTTCAAATTTATTATATACATTGCTTTCCTCACAAACTGAACTTGCTTGTTGTGTCCATTGGTAAGATAATACTAAGAATGATCATCATTATCGGTCAGTTGTTTGGAGAAGAAATAAATCACTGATTCATTGAGGTAAACAGTGAGTTCTTTGTTGTATGGTTGTTTTTCATTCCAAGTGATCTAGAAGCTAATGAATTTGGCAAATTATTATCCTAATGTCGTGGTAATATCACGTCAGATGCCAAGGGGTGGCTTATCATGGGTGGATCCACGAGGACGTCATCAGATTCCGGAAGCGAGAGTGAGCACGAGCTCGGGAGCACATGAGACGTACCCACGTTCGGGGCTCTCCGGAGAGATAATACCCCTAGTCCTGCTGTGATGACTATGAACGATAATATACAAGGTTGCTCCTAGAGCTGTATTGCTAGAGGAGGAAGAAGGGTAGGGCTTTCCCTCTTCTCCTAGCTATGGTGTGTGTGTGGAATGAGAGCTCAACCCTTTGCACGGGTGAGCCCCGGGGGAGGGGGAGGGTCTTATAGGCCGACCCCTAGGGGTACAATGGTAATACAGCCGGGTGTAGGACCCGGATGTCAGTGTCTAAGGTCATCGAGTTCTCCACCGGTTGCTGGGGCCTGCCTCTGGAGGGCCCCGCCGGCTGCCGAGAATTCGGCCAACAGGTAGGGCCCGCCGCCTGCGGGCCATGCTGATTGCCTTTTGTTGTAGCGTGGTCCTTGCTGACGAGGGCCGCGTCATGCGTCGTATGGCTATAGTCCTGTGTCGTGCGGATAGGTGGCCGCTTGGTCAGCGCGCACTGTAGCCACGCTCTTCCGGGATTCGGGGGGAGTAGGCGGCACTGTAGTTACGCCCTGTCTCGTCATAGTGGGTGAGTACAGACTCCGAGGAGGAGGAGGGGACGGCTGCTGGAAGCTGGCCCGTCCCCCAAGCCGCATTCTTAGAGTGTGCCGTCTTCCGGAATCCGACCGCGTGGTCCTAGCCGCCTTCTAAGAGTGTGTCGTCTTCTGGAAGCCGGACTCGTGGTCCTAGCCGCCTTCTAAGAGCGCCGTCTTCTAGAAGCCGGCCGCGTGGCCAGTCGGCATGAGGGGCTTTGCTAGCCCGATGTCTTGAAATATTATTGGGTGCAGATGAGGCTACCCGGGATCCATCCCCCCGACAGTAGTCCCCGAAGCTGGTGAGGCACCATGGCTCGAAGCCGGAGGGCCTCAGCAGTTTCCTCCTCCGGAGATCCTGTGCCTTTGTTTCGTTTGGCTTGAAGAAGCCGCGTGCCAGGTGATGAAGCTATGTACCTAGGGTAGGGTCATGGATCTGTCCAGCGTATCCTCCCCAAGGACATCTTTACAAAGAATCAGAAGCAATCGAAGAGAAATCATCATCCACTCGACCGTGGAGATGCGCTCACTCAACCACCTTGAAGACACTCGACCACCAGAAGATGAGGAACCCTCCACTCTGCAACGGTTAAGACTTAAACCATAGCATTATGAGCATTTATGACATTTACTGTAGACATTACCTGTAACGCCTTTCCTTTATGAGCATTGAACTCTATGTAACGGAGGGGAGCCGGGGTCCTGGCGCACTCTATATAAGCCACCTCCCTCCTCTGGGACAAGGGTTCGCACTTCTGTAAACACACACACACGTATAATCTAGTCGACCGCCTCAAGGCACCGAGACGTAGGGCTGTTACTTCCTCCGAGAAGGGCCTCAACTCGTAAAACTCGTGCGTACAACTACTCCATAGCTAGGATCTTGCCTCCTCATACCTACCCCCCATTCTACTGTCAGTCTTAGATCCACGACACCAGGAGCCGGCCGAGGCGAAGCAAGCCGACTGGTGAATTTGAATCATCGTGGCAGGCGTCGGAGGCACGCCACCGGGTAGCGCGTTAGCCGCCCGTTGCTTCATGCCATGCGTCGCCAGCAGGCCGGGCCGACCCGCCAACCCATGCGCGTGATGGGACACCGCCACAGGCCCAGGCCCGCCACTACACAGCCTCAGCACACGAGGATCCGCTGCGTCCGAGGCAATCCATTGCCCTTCTGGGGCGAATTGATTACGCGCCATAAAGGAGCAATTATTGCAGGGCGCGTGGAATGTGGGAGCAGTTAATCCCACGCCCCCGAGCGTCACCACGACCCCGCCATAGCCGTATAAATAGAGGGGAGGGGACGGCCAAACGCACGTGCGCCCCCTCCCACTCTCTCCTTCTCCTCTGCCTCTTCGCCTCTACGCTCCCTCGTTGTCGGCGCGCCACTGCGCCACGCTCCGCCGGAGCGCTCCCGCAACCTCGTCATTAACCAGCCTCGCCGAGCCGCCGTCGAACCACCTCGAGCCATGGCGAGAGGCGACTGGGATGGATCCAGCGTACATGATGGCCACATCGAGTTCCTCCGTGTGATGCAGAGGCTTCCCGTCGAGGCAGACGTGGGGACGTGCATCCCCGACGTGAGGAAGATCTCGCCGGTGCCGAGGGCCGGCGAGTTCATCGTCTTTCGGAGCCACTTCCTCTGTGGGTTCGGTCTGTTGGGGAACACAGTATTTCAAATATTTTACCTACGATCACGCAAAATCTATCTATGTGATGCATAGCAACGAGAGGGGAGAGTGTGTCTACGTACCCTCGTACACCGAAAGCGGAAGCGTTTAGTAACACGGTTGATGTAGTGGAACGTCTTCGCGATCCAACCGATCCTAGCACCGAACGTACGGGACCTCCGTGTTCTGCACACGTTCAGCTCGATGACGTCCCTCGAACTCTTGATCCAGTTGAGGATGAGGGAGAGTTCCGTCAGCACGACGGCGTGGCGACGGTGATGATGAAGTTACCGGCGCAAGGCTTCGCCTAAGCACTATGACGATATTACCGAGGTGTGTAACTATGGAGGGGGGCGCCTCACGCGGCTAGAGACTAGAGAATCGCAAAGAGCTCGAGAATCATTTTCGTCATCCCTTGCATATTTTAGTTCATCACGAAGTTCCAGTAACTTGGTGATAGTGACTAGAGAACTCTATCAATCACTATATTATCTGGAAGATTAACTTCCACTTGATTCAAGCGATTGTAGTACTCAACCATTTTGAGCACATGCTCACTGATTGAGGTATTCTCCTCCATCTTGTAAGCAAAGTAGTTGTCAGAGGTCTCATACCTCTCAACTCAGGCATGAGTCTGAAATACCAATTTCAGCTCTTGGAACATCTTATATGCTCCGTGGCGTTCAAAACGTTTTTGTAGTCCCGGTTATAAGCCATAAAGCATGACGCACTAAACTATCAAGTAGTCATCATACCGAGCTTGCCAAACGTTCATAACGTCTGCATCTGCTCCTGCAATAGGTACGTCACCTAGCGGTGCATCAAGGACATAATTCTTCTGTGCAGCAATGAGGATAATCCTCAGATCACGGATCTAGTCCGCATCATTGCTACTATCATCTTTCAACTTATTTTTCTCTAGGAACATATCAAAAATAAACGGGGAGCTATAACATGAGCTATTGATCTACAACATAATTTGTAAATACTATTAGGACTAAGTTCATGATAAATTAAAGCTCAATTAATCATATTACTTAAGAACTCCCACTTAGATAGACATCCCTCTAGTCATCTAAATGATCACGTGATCCATATCAACTAAACCATGTCCGATCATCACGTGAGATGGAGTAGTTTTCAATGGTCAACATCACTATGTTGATCATATCTACTATATGATTCACGTTCAACCTTTCGGTCTCAGTATTCCGAGGCCATATCTGCATATGCTAGGCTCATGAAGTTTAACCCGAGTATTCCGCTGTATGACTATTATCCGAGCTGAACATGTTCTACTCTTTGTGTTCTACTCGTGCATGTTCTACTCTTTGTGTTCTACTCTTTGGCTCATGTTCCGAGGCCATATCTGCATATGCTAGGCTCATAAGATAATGGCCATAGATCTTGCATGTTCTACTCTTTGTGTTCTACTCGTGCATAATCACCTGGCTCTGATGCCACTGTTGGGGAACGCAACATTTCAAAAAAATTACCTACGATCATGCAAGATCTATCTATTTGATGCATAGAAACAAGAGGGGAGAGTGTGTCTACGTACCCTCGTAGACCGAAAGCGGAAGCATTTAGTAACGCGATTGATGTAGTCGAACGTCTTCGCGATCCAACCGATCCTAGCACCGAACATACGACACCTTCGTGTTCAGCACATGTTCAGCTCGATGACGTCCCTCAAACTCTTGATCCAGTTGAGGACGAGGGAGAGTTCCGTCAGCACGACGGCTTGGCGATGGTGATGATGAAGTTACCGGCGCAGGGCTTCGCCTAAGCACTACGACGATATGACCGAGGTGTGTAACTATGGAGGAGGGCACCGCACACAGCTAAGAGAAGACTTGGTGTGTCTTTGGGGTGCCCCCTGATAACCCACAAGTATAGGGGATCACAACAGCTTTCGAGGATAGAGTATTCAACCCAAATTTATTGATTCGACACAAGGGGAGCCAAAGAATATTCTCAAGTATTAGCAGTTGAGTTGTCAATTCAACCACACCTGGAAACTTAATATCTGCAGCAAGGTATTTAGTAGCAAAATAATATGATAGTAATGGTAATGGTAGAAAAAGGTAACGGTAGCAAAAGTAATATTTTTGGATTTTGTAGTGATTGTAACAATAGCAACGGAAAAGTAAATAAGCGAAGAACAATATATGAAAAGCTCGTAGGCATTGGATCGGTGATGGAGAATTATGTCGGATGCGATCGATCATGTAACAGTCATAACATAGGGTGACACAGAACTATCTCCAATTCATCAATGTAATGTAGGCATGTATTCCGAATATAGTCATACATGCTTATGGAAAAGAACTTGCATGACATCTTTTGTCCTACCCTCCCGTGGCAGCGGGCTCCTATTGGAAACTAAGGGATATTAAGGCCTCCTTTTAATAGAGTACCGGACCAAAGCATTAACACATAGTGAATACATGAACTCCTCAAACTACGGTCATCACCGATAATGATCTCGATTATTGTCACTTCGGGGTTAACGGATCATAACACAGAATAGGTGACTATAGACTTGCAAGATAGGATCAAGAACTCTCATATATTGATGAAAACATAATAGGTTCAGATCTGAAATCGTGGCACTCAGGCCCTAGTGACAAGCATTAAGCATAGCAAAGTCATAGCAATATCAATCTCAGAACATACTGGATACTAGGGATCAAACCCTAATAAAACTAACTTGATTACATGATAAATCTCATCCAACCCATCACCGTCCAGCAAGCCTACGATGGAATTACTCACGCACGGCGGTAAGCATCATGAAATTGGTGATGGAGGAAGGTTGATGATGACGATGGCGACGGATTCCCCTCTCCGGAGCCCCGAACGGACACCAGATCAGCCCTCCCGAGAGAGTTTAGGGCTTGGCGGCGGCTCCGTATCGTAAAATGTGATGAATCCATCTCTCTGATTTTTTTTCTCCCCGAACACGAATATATGGAGTTGGAGTTGAGGTCGGTGGAGCGTCAGGGGGCCCACGAGGCAGGGGATGCGCCTAAGGGGATAGGCGCACCCCCACCCTCGTGGACAGGGTGTGGGCCCCCTGACGTGGATCTTTCTTCCTGTATTTTTTATATATTCCAAAAATAATCTCCGTTAATTTTCAGGTCATTCCGGGAACTTTTATTTCTGCACAAAAATAATACCATGGCAATTCTGCTGAAAACAACGTCAGTCCGGGTTAGTTCCATTCAAATCATGCAAATTAGAGTCCAAAACAAGGGCAAAAGTGTTTGGAAAAGTAGATACGATGGAGACGTATCAACTCCCCCAAGCTTAAACCTTTGCTTGTCCTCAAGCAATTCAGTTCATAAACTGAAAGTGATAAAGAAAAACATTTAGGTATCATGTTTACTCATATCAATGGCATAATCAGCTAGCGAGCAATAATAACAAATCTCGGATGACAACACTTTCTCAAAACAATCATGATATGATATAACAAGATGGTATCTCGCTAGCCCTTTCTGAGATCGCAAAACATAAATGCAGGGCACCTTTAAAGATCAAGGACTGACTAGACATTATAATTCATGGTAAAAGAGATCTAGTCATACTCAATGTAAACTAAAAATAATGGATGCAAATGACGGCGGTGCTCTCCAACTGGTGCTTTTTAATAAGAGGATGATGACTCAACATAAAAGTAAATAGATAGGCCCTTTGTAGAGGGGAGCAGGGATTTGTAGAGGTGCCAAAGCTCGAATTGAAATAGATATGAATAATATTTTGAGCGGTATACTTTCATTGTCAACATAACAACCGAGAGATCTCCATATCTTCCATGCTACACACATTATAGGCGGTTCCCAAACAGAATGGTAAAGTTTATACTCCCCCTCCACCAACAAGCATCAATCCATGGCTTGCTCGAAACAACGAGTGCCTCCAACTAACAAGAGTCCCCGAGGAGTTTTGTTTGCAGTTATTTTGATTTGATTTCAATAAAGCATGGGACTGGGCATCCTGGTGACTAGCCATTTTCTCGTGAGTGAGGAGCGGAGTCCACTCCTCTTGAGAATAACCCGCCTAGCATGGAAGATGCAAACAACCCTAGTTGATACATGAGCTATTCGAGCATACAAAACAGAATGTTTATTTGAAGGTTTAGAGTTTGGCACATACAAATTTACTTGGAACGGCAGGTAGATACTGTGTATAGGTAGGTATGGTGGACTCATATGGAATAACTTTGGGGTTTATGGAGTTGGATGCACAAGCAGCATTCCCACTTAGTACAAGTGAAGGCTAGAAAAAGACTAGGAAGCGACCAGCTAGAGAGCGACAACAGTCATGAACATGCATTAAAATTAATCACCACCGAATGCAAGCATGAGTAGGATATAATGCACCATGAACATAAATATCATAGAGGCTATGTTGATTTTGTTTCAACTACATGCGTGAACATGTGCCAAGTCAAGCCACTCGAATCGTTCAAAGGAGGATACCACCCTATCATACCACATCACAACCATTTTAATAGCATGTTGGCACACAAGGTAAACCATTATAAGCTCCTAGCTAATTAAGCATGGCATAAGCAACTATAATCTCTAATGGTCATTGCAAATATGTTTCTTTCGTAATAGGCTAAATCAGGAACGATGAACTAATTATATTTACAAAAACAAGAGAGGTCGAGTTCATACCAGCTTTTCTCATCTCAATAAGTTCATCATATATCGTCATTATTGCCTTTCACTTGCATGACCGAACAGTGTGGATAATAATAATAGTGCACGTGCATTGGACTAAGCTGGAATCTGCAAGCATTCAATTCAAGAGAGAAGACAAGGTAATATGGGCTCTTTGTTAGATCAACAATAATGCATATGAGAGCCACTCAACATTTTCATTATGGTCTTCTCCTCTCGACCCCCAAAGAAAAGAAACACAACTATTTACACGGGAAAGCTCCCAACAAGCAAAAGAAGAACGAGAAATCTTTTTGGGTTTTCTTTTTAATTACTACTACTACATGCATGGAAAGTAAACTAGCTAAAAGCTACAACTAATTTTTTTCTTAAGGTTTATCAACCGCACAAGAAGAAAGCATAAAAAAGGAAATAAACTAGCATGGATATTACAATGAAAAAGTATGAGCACTGACAACTAGCATGAGTGTGTGAACATGAATGTCATGTCGGTGAGAAATATGTACTCCCCCAAGCTTAGGCTTTTGGCCTAAGTTGGTCTATGCCCATGGATGGCCTGGTGGATATCCGAAGTTAAAGCTGGGGTCGTACTGAGATGCATCAGCTACTGCCTGAAGTGCTGCAGCATGAAGGCGGGCTGCCTCCACCCTCCTCTCATACTCGGACGCCTCCTCCCTGGTTATAACATATCTCCCCTTTGCCTGAAAGTCAAAGAAAGCGGGAACAGGGAGAGCGACGCGATAGGTGCGTCGTTTGCCAAAGATTAGTCGGTACTGGAGGGACTGGTCGTTCCTCTCAACAAACTGATGACGAACCATAGCATCATAATCTAGATAAGGAGGCAACTCAATATCATCTCCACGTATGGGTATCTCAAGAAAATTAGCTATACGAGTTGCATACATTCCACCAAAGAAATATCCATGAATACTATTATTATGCAACCTACGTGCAACAATAGCCCCCAAGTTGTATTGTTTATCTCCTAAAACAGCTCTCCTGAGAACGCTAAGATCAGGTACACAAATGTGACATGCTTCATCTTTACCATTTATGCACCTTCCTATGAAGAGAGCAAAATAATGTATAGCGGGAAAATGAATGCTCCCTATGGTGGCTTGTGTTACATCTCTAGATTCCCCCACAGTCATACTAGCAAGAAAATCTCTACATTCAGATTTGCGAGGTTCACTAACATTACCTCACTGTGGGAGTTTACAAGCAGTGTTAAAATCTTCTAAGTCCATGGTATAAGATTTATCATAAAGATCAAACAGGACAGTTTGAGAAGTGCGTGATGATGAAAATTCAAACCTTCTCACAAAGGAATCAGTGAGGTAGTGGTACTTACGGCACTCTCAAGATCGGCATTACGCACATATGCTTCAAATTCCTCCTCGATTCCTGCTCGAACAATGAAGTCCTCTGACGGCCATTCACAAGTCCGCACTTGAGCATCCCTTGGTGGTTCATCGTCCGCATCGCGTATTGCAGGTCTGGGTCCTTTCTTCCTTGAAGAACCACCTTGGTACATTTTCCTAAACATATTTCTTTCTCTAAAAAATTTCTGAAATTTTTAGTAACTTCAAAATAAAAGTGAACCAAACTCAACAAAATTGATAGCAACTACTCCCAAAAGTGCCTAGAGGCAATATCAAGCATTAAAACTACTTGGGACCATATAAATTTGACATGCAAGCTCAAGAACAGGGTCACCTAGGCAGCAAAAATTTGCAATGAATAAAGCACTAGAACAAAAACTAATTGGACCATTGGAGGAGTCACATACCAAAGAACAATCCCCCAAAGCAGTTTTGTGAATGGAGCTTTGAGCTAGGAGATCGAAAATGGCAACAAGATGAGCTAGAACTCGTGCTTGAGCTGGTTGGTGATTTTTTTGGGAGTAAGAAGGAGTGTGTGGTGGCTGGAATAAGTGGAGGGGACCCACATGGGGTCCACGAGGCAGGGGGCGCACCCAGGGGGTGGCCGCGCCCTCCACCCTCATGGGCACGTAGCTGCTCCCCCTGGTGTGTTTTCAGTGCCAGATATTATAAAATAATCTAGAAAAAAATCATATTTAAATATCAGGGCATTTGGAGAACTTTTATTTTTGGGGTATTTTTCATTGCATGGATCATTCAGAAAACAGACAGAAAATACTATCTTTGCTTTATTTAGTATAAATAACAGAAGGTAAAAGGAGGGTACAGAGAGTTGTGTTTTCTAACTTCATCCATCTCATGCTCATCAAAAGGAATCCACTAACAAGGTTGATCAGGTCTTGTTAACAAACTCATTTCGAGTAACATGAAACCGGAGAAATTTCGAATAACACTAGGTTACCTCAACGGGGATATGCATGTCAATAAGAATATCATATTTCTTCTTGACAGTAGGAAGAGGAAATTCAAGACCTCCAATAGTGATTGTTGAAATTTTTCCAATAGAATTGATACTGTGGACTTGAGGTTGTTTCCTCGGAAAGTGTACCGTATGCTCATTACCATTAACATGAAAAGTGACATTGCCTTTGGTGCAATCAATAACAGCCCCTGCAGTATTCAAAAAGGGTCTTCCAAGAATAATAGACATACTATCGTCCTCGGGAATTGTCGTGGTTCTAACTCTGACAGTGATGTAGGGGGGTATGTATGGAGAGGCTAGGTCTCAGCTATTGGGAAGTTGTAAACACGCCAAGATGTACGAGTTCAGGCCCTTCGCGGAGGAAGTAACAGCCCTACGTCTCGGTGCCCGGAGGCGGTCGATTGGATTACTGGCATGTGAATAACAGGGGTGCGAACCCTTCATACTGAGGAGGGGGGTGGCTTATATAGAGTTCGCCGGCCCCCTCCTGCCCTCAGTAATGCAGGGTTTAAGGTACATTTAAGGTTGGGCGTTACTGGTAACGCCCCTAATAAAGTGCTATAATGACCATAAAGACTACTTAATAGCCGACCGTTTGCCTGCGGAGTGACTTTAGATCTTCTGGCAGTCGAGTGGTTGGCTTCGTAGTCGAGTGATAGCTTCTTGGTCGAATGTCTTGAATCCGTCGAGTGGGATACCTTCAAGTCGATTGAAAGGTGACTTCCTCTAGGGACGCCCTTGGGTAGGTCTCTTTGGACGGGTCCGTGCCCCTACCCTAGGTATGTAGCTTCATCATTAGCCCCCGAATGGATCGAGGTTTTGAGTGGGGAAAGAGTTGGGGAACTCCCCGACTGGCTCTTTGGGCTACGTGAGTGCCTCGCTTCGGGTCAATCGTCACGGATGACGTTGCCAACCTTTTTCAGTCGCCTTGATCCATTCCAGGCCTTTCGTCGAGTGAATTTCTTTACTTGTGACATACCGAGCGCCGGCGCGGGCGGGGTCTTCTGTTTTGACGAGTTGTTCTGCGGCCCGCGAATGTCGCGGGATTCGGATTTTGGGAAGCGCGCGGGACGGGAGCGGCCGCAGTAATCGGAAGCGATAAAGCGGAGGCTCCTTGATCCCCGCGACGCCCTTTTCGCCACGTACTGCGCGCGCGTCTGCTGCGGGATTTGACTGGATGGCCTGGGCCTACCAGTCAGCCACTCGGAAGTGGTCCCTTATAAGTTGTCGGCTCGGGGTTTCCAAGCCGTGCGCTCCTTTCTGCTTTCTTCTTCCTCTCTTCCTCCGCAAGCCCTTCCGCCACCTCCGTTCTCGCCCCAGCGCAGCAGGCCCGTGCGAGACTTTCGCCGGCGACGATGACGAAGAGCAAGACCTCCGCTCTGGAGCGCTCGAAGAAGGCGGCGGCGCAGGGGAAGGGGAAAAGATCTGCTCGGGGCGGGTCCTCCTCTAGGACCGCTCTGCCCAAAGGTTGGATCCAGGGCGACTGGATGCCGTCAGTGCTCCGGCAAGAGGACCTCGACGTCATGGTCGAGGGGGGAGTCATTCCCCACAAAGCCGCGCGTCTCCCGGGGGGAGAGATCGAGCCTCAACCCCGCGACGGTGAGTGCGTGCTCCTAGCCACCCATATCGACCGAGGGTTTTCTCTGTCGCCCCATCCTTTTTTCTGGAGTTTCCTGAATTTCTTCGGAGCGCAGCTCCATCACTTCGCTCACAACTCCATCGTATACCTTGCCGCTTTCATTTCCATGTGCGAGGCCTTCTTGGGTTGCCGCCCCCACTGGGGACTCTTCAAGCACATCTTTACCTGTCGCTCTCAGTCGGTCAAGAAGGCCAAGTCGAGTGACGAGAGGACGCAGGTGATCCAGTTGTGCGGGGGCTTGGCGATCCAGACGAGGGGGAAGAGTTGTTTTCCTTCCATCACTTTCCTGGAGTCGGTCCGCGGTTGGCAGGCAACCTGGTTCTACTGTCAAGACTAGGCGACCCCAGGGCAGTCGACTAGACTTCCTCCATTCTCTCTCGACCGAGCTGAAAAGCCTGCTTCTCTGAAAGTGTCGCCGGAGGAAAGGGCCCAGGTCAAAGTGTTGGCGGGTCGAGTGGTTGAGCTCGTCCGTGAGGGTGTGACTGGTATGGACCTGCTGGAGGTCTTCCTCCGGAGGCGTATCCAACCGCTCCAGGCCCGTGACCACCCGATGTGGCTGTACGCGGGCCTTGACGACACCACTCGGGTCCACCCGGAGGAGGTCACCGACGAGATGCTGGAGGGGTGGCTGTCAAGCATTACGGGGAACAAAGACAACCCCCGAGGAGCCAGGAGCGTGGTTCCACTCGACAATTCGTATGAGGTGGACCAGGTATTTCTTTATGTTCCCGACTGAAATCTTGTTTCCTGCATTGGTCTTCTTTGAGTTGGTCGATTGACTTTCGTCTTGTCTGTTGTTTTCCAGGCGACCACCGAGATGTACTCGACGCCCAACGGGGCTCAGGGGCCAACAGAGGAAGGGGAGGCGAGCGGGGGTGAGAGCGGGGACGACCAAGGCGAGTGGGAGTCCGACGGTGAAAGGGAGGGAGATGACAATGTCGACTCCAGCGAAGAGGAGGAGGAGGAGGTCGAACCCCCTCGCCCAGAGGGGCGGTCCAAGCACACGCACGACCCAGCGCGGGAACGTGGCAAGGCGACTGCTTCTGTTGGGCAGTCGTCGAAACGCCCTCGGACCTCTTCTCCTACGCCGACTGGGAAGGTCCCCAAGCTCCCACGCACGACGCTGTCCAAGCCGCCCAAGGCTCTACCCAAGATGAAGATAGCTGTCCCTACCATTTCTGGGTAATAATAAAACTTGTTTTCCCTCGTCGACCATGGACAGATCCTTGGTCAATTCATTGAGCCAACCGACTGACTTTCGAGTTTTGCAGTGCTGCTACTTCTGAGGTCTCTGCCAAGGACGACGACCAAGAGATGGAGGATGCTGTTACCTCCAACCCTGGTACGATTACTGACGTTCTGCCTTGAGTCGACTGATCATTTATTGCAACATTGGTCGATTGAATGTTTCCTTTGTAGCCCCTCCTCATGTTGTCGACCTCCCGGATGACGATGACGATGGTCCGTTGAGGGTGAGGGGGCATAAGAAGGCGCCGGCTGACCAAGCCCCCCACTCCGCTCCGGCGTCCGAGGCCGTAGCTCGGGATGGTGGTGACACCGCTCGGGCTTCTGTGACCTTCGCCGTTCCTCTGGCGAGTGCGCGGCCCTCATCGTCGACTGCGGATCCGTCTTCGCTTTTTGCCGCATACCCCGTCCCTGAGGACCAAGCGGCTGCTGCCAAGGAGGCTATACGCCAGGCGGGGATCATGATGGAGCAAGTGAAGATGGCTCGGGAGGCCAGCCAAGCAGCTTATGACGCGAGTTCGGCTCTTCAAAGCAACGTCCAGGTCAGTCGACTTCAACACTTGTTCTGTTATGATATGTTGTTTGAAGAGTCTCTTTTCCGAAGATCTTTTGTATCTGTATCTGTACACCCACTGGGTGTGTCTGCCTATCCTTGGACGAGTGGGGGCACGCTGAGTGCACCCACTGGGTGTAGTCCCCGAGACTACGGTGGACTGCTGGCAGTCGACTGTAGTCTTTACATTGTGTTGCTGTAGCTGTATTTCTTCACTCGGTTTGGTCGGGCCAGGTCGAGTGGAACTTTTTTTGGTCAAACCAGTGGGGGCACGCTGAGTGCACCCACTGGGTGTAGTCCCCGAGACTTGAAAGTGCGTTATATCGACTAGAGGGGGGGTGAATGGGCGATTTTTATGAAAGTCTTCAAAACTTGGGAGTTCTGAAGACAAACAGTGAAGATTATGCCTATTACTATGCAGCGGAAATTAGATTACACTAGGCCAGCCATGGTCATGTATTCAACAGAGTGAAAGCACAGTGACAAACAGCTTCAGTGTAATAAGGATCAAGTGGGAAGAAGTTATGAAGCCACACAGATCATGCATTCACGTTGTGAAGACAAATGATAAAGCAAGCATGCAATGACTTCACAATAAGTAACAGCAAGGGAAGGAAGTGAAGATGAAACCAGTGACTCGTTGAAGACAATGATATGTTGGACCAGTTCCAGTTGCTGTGACAACTGTACGTCTGGTTGGAGCGGCTAGGTATTTAAACCTTAGGACACACAGTCCCGGACACCCAGTCCTGAACACACAGTTCAGGACACCAAGTCCTCACCGTATTCTCCTTGAGCTAAGGTCACTTAGTCCTCGCCCAATCACTCTGGTAAGTCTTCAAGGTAGACTCCCAAACCTTCACAGACTTCGTTCACTGGCAATCCACAATGTCTCTTGGATGCTCTGAACGCGACGCCTAACCGTCTGGAGGATTCACAGTCCTCAAGTGTAATAAGTCTTCAGATCACACAGACAAGAAGACTCAAGTGATGCCCAATTTACTCTGGCTCTGGGTGGTTAGGGCTTTTCTCCTCACTAGGAATTTTCTCTCAAAGGCTTCGAGGTGGGTTGCTCTCAAACGACAAAAGCCGTGCACTGAAATCTGAGCAGCCAACCGTTTATGGTTGTGGGGGTGGGCTATTTATAGCCACTTGGCAACCCGACCTGATTTGTCCGAAATGACCCTGGGTCACTAAGGAACTGACACGTGTCTCAACGGTCAGATTTCGAACTCTCATGGCAACTTTACTTGGGCTACAAGCAAAGCTGACTTGTCCGGCTCTAGACAAGATTCGCTCTCATTGTCTTCACTCGAAGACATAGGTTTTTGATTTAGGCATCACTTCAGTCATTCTGACTGGTTCTCCTGGACCCCACTTAACAGTACGGTGGTTCTTATGACTCAAGAGGAATAAAAAGAACTACGTAAGATCTAAGTCTTCGAGTTCCATAGGCTTCATAACGTGTCTTCTGTTGTCATAGTCTTCAAAGTGAATATCTTCATATACCACCTTTGTCTTCAATGTCTTCATACATTTTTAGGGGTCATCTCTGGTAGTAAAACCGAATCAATGAGGGACTTCTACCTGTGTTTTCCTGCAATTCTCACAAACACATTAGTCCCTCAACTAGGTTTGTCGTCAATACTCCAAAACCAACTAGGGGTGGCACTAGATGCACTTACAAGACTACTGTCGAATGTTTTTTGATTCGGCTGTGGTCTTAGAAACGTCATCATTGTCTCTTAGTTACTCGGAAGCAACTTATCTTGGACATCTGTCGACTGATTTTTTTCTTTTTACAGAAATCTTTCGAACTTGTAGCTCGCTATACTGAGTTGGAGAATCAGCAAATCCAGCTCAACCTTAGCTTGAAGCTTGCTCAGGAGAACTTGAAGAAGGCGCAAGAAGAAGCAAAAGGTATGGCTGGTGAGGTTCTCCATTCTTAACGGGTGACTTTTCTTTCTTGTCCATTCTTGATGTTGGTTCCACTCGACGCGCCGCAGATAAACTGGAGGAAGCTCTGAAGAAAAAGGACCAAGATCTTGCAGAGGCACAGAAGGAGGCCTCGAGCAAAACGAAGCTCGCAGAAGAGAAACTGGCTTCGGTCGGAGCTCTTGAACAGGAGAACTCCAGACTGAAGACTGCTCTCGAGGCAGCTAATCGAGACGCCAGTCAACTGAAGAAAGAGAAGATGGCGCTGCATGACAAGGCGGGTGAGCTGTCGGGGAAGGTAAAAGATCTGGAGGCTTATCTCGGTGGACTCGCCAAGAAGCTGTTTGTCATGCTTGAAGGTAATTATTCCAACCCGGCTGTCTTGTAGTTGTCGAGCCTGCGTACGGCCACCATCTTACCCTTGAATCGTGTTTGCAGAATTCTGCCAGAACTTTGAAGAGGAGACCAGTCGAGTGGAACCAGGCTTGGACCCTGTTAACTCTCTCGTGAAGGACGAGGCTGCAATGAACGTGCTCCGTCTGGAGTCTCGTACTACCAGCGTCGTTGACTATCTGGCTCGGCTGAAAGTTGCGATGTCGCGGATCGACGCATCACTCTGGCCTGGGACGACGCTTCAAAACGACCTCGAGTCTCTGATGGCTCGACTTAACGAAGTCCCAGGTCGAGTGGCAGAGTGGAAGAAATCTTTTGCTAGATGTGGTGCTGATGTCGCTCTGTCCCTGGTCCGCGTCCATTGCAACGAGGCGCGAGAAGAAAAGTTGGCGGCCATCCAAGTTGCCAATACCAGGAAGCACAGCTTTCAAGACTTCATGGAGACCTTCATCGCTGCTGCCACCCGTATTGCCGACGGGATCGAGTTGGATGAGTTCGTCGCCCCTTCCAGTCCTCCTCCTGAGGAGTGAAAACTTTAAATTTACCTCAGAATGCCGAGTGGATTTGTAATAGTTATACTTTGCCGAGCCGAGGGCTCGAGTACTTTGAGGTCTGGGACCTTTTAGGCTTTATCTGAAATTGGTTTCTCGTTGGACACCTTCATGGTTTGATTCGTCGAGTGGAACTTGATCTTCACTCGGAATGACCTTGTATTTGCGGCACAATTCCGAAGGGGGAGTTAGCAGTCGACTCGCGGATTGGGTTGAGTCTTGTACTTAGGCGAGCACTGGGCTGTAGCTAAGCCTCCGAGTGGGAGGTTTGCTCTCCACTCGGTAGGGTTTTTAAACACTTAGGCGAGCACTGGGCTGCAGCTAAGCCCCCGAGTGGGAGGTTTGCTCTCCACTCGGTAGGATTTTTTCAAATTTAGGCGAGTGCCTGACTGCAGCTAAGTCTCTAGGTGAGAGAACTTAGGCGAGTGTTGGACTGCAGCTAAGCCCCCGAGTGGGAGGATCGCTCTCCACTCGGTAGGATTTTTTCAAACTTAGGCGAGTGCCGGACTGCAGCTAAGTCTCTAGGTGAGAGAACTTAGGCGAGTGCTGGACTGCAGCTAAGCCCCCGAGTGGGAGGATCGCTCTCCACTTGGTAGGATTTTTTCAAACTTAGGCGAGTGCCGGACTGCAGCTAAGTCTCTAAGTGGGAGAACTTAGGCGAGTGCTGGACTGCAGCTAAGCCCCCGAGTGGGAGGATCGCTCTCCACTCGGTAGGATTTTTTCAAACTTAGGCGAGTGCCGGACTGCAGCTAAGTATCTAAGTGGGAGAACTTAGGCGAGTGCTGGACTGCAGCTAAGCCCCCGAGTGGGAGGATCATTCTCCACTCGGTAGGATTTTTTCAAACTTAGGCGAGTGCCGGACTGCAGCTAAGTCTCTAGATGGGAGAACTTAGGCGAGTGCTGGACTGCAGCTAAGCCCCCGAGTGGGAGGATCGCTCTCCACTCGGTAGGATTTTTTCAAACTTAGGCGAAACGGATTTGCAGCTAAGTCACCCACTGGGGGATTTCTTAAGCAAACAGGAGTGACAGCAATTATTGAAACACTCTTGCCTTTGATAAAAATAAACTGCAGCAATTTTTCTTATTACATCTCGACTGGTCTCCACTCGTCCAAGGGAGAGCTCAAGTGTAAAAGGGGCGGAGTAGTTCCGCATTCCAAGCTCGTGGCTCGTCGATCTGGCGATCAACGTTGTAGAGGTGATACGCTCCATTGTGGAGGACTCTGGTGATGATGAAGGGGCCTTCCCAAGTAGGAGCAAGCTTGTGTGGTTTCTGTTGATCCACTCGGAGGACCAAATCTCCTTCTTGGAAGGCTCGACTCTTCACATTCCGGGCGTGGAATCGACGCAAGTCTTGCTGATAAATGGTCGATCTGATCATGGCCATCTCCCTCTCTTCTTCTAGGAGGTCGACTGCGTCTTGCTGGGCCTGTTCTGCTTCATCTTCGGTGTAAAGCTCGACTCGGGGCGTGTTGTGAAGAAGATCACTTGGCAGAACCGCTTCGGCTCCATAAACCAGAAAGAATGGAGTTCTTCCAGTCGACCGGTTAGGGGTGGTCCTCAATCCCCACAGAACTGACGGAAGCTCGTCGACCCAAGCACCTGCCGCGTGCTTGAGATCACGCATCAGTCGAGGCTTTAGTCCTTTGAGAATCAGACCATTTGCTCTTTCAGCTTGTCCATTCGACTGGGGATGGGCGACCGATGCGTAGTCGACTCGAGTGCCTTAAGAGGCGCAAAAAGCTCTGAACTTGTCCGAATCGAAGTTTGACCCATTGTCAGTGATGATACTATGCGGGACTCCATATCTGAATGTTAGCCCTCTGACGAAACTGATAGCAGTGCAAGCATCAAGATTCTTGATAGGCTTAGCTTCAATCCATTTGGTAAACTTGTCGACTGCCACAAGCACATGAGTGAAACCACTTCTACCTGTTCTCAGTGGACCAACCATGTCTAGTCCCCAAACAGCAAAGGGCCAGACGAGTGGAATGGTCTTCAGGGCTGATGCAGGCTTGTGTGACATGTTGGAGTAGAACTGGCACCCTCCACACTTGTCGACCATCTCTTTTGCCATCTCATTTGCTCTAGGCCAGTAAAATCCTGCTCGGTATGCTTTAGCCACAATGGTCCGAGAGGACGCATGGTGACCACAGGTCCCCGAGTGGATATCATCAAGGATTATCCGACCTTCTTCTGGTGTTATGCACTTCTGACCGATTCCAGTCGCGCTTTCTCTATACAACTGCCCCTTTATGACTGTGAAGGCCTTGGATCGGCGGACGATCTGTCGAGCCTCTTCTTCATCCTCTGGGAGCTCTTTCCTTAGGATATACGCGATGTACGGTATCGTCCAGTCGGGAGTGATTTCCAAGACTTCCATGATTAGGTCGACCACAGCAGGAACTTCGACTTCAGTCGGATCTGTGGCACTTTTCGGTTGTGGGGCTTCTTCTGTGAAAGGATCCTCCTGGACTGACGGCGAGCGGATGTGCTCCAAAAACACATTGCTGGGAATGGCTTCTCTCTTGGAGCCTATCTTTGCCAGATCATCAGCTGCTTGATTTTTCAGTCAGGGGATGTGATGAAGCTCTAACCCCTCGAATTTCTTTTCTAGCTTTCTCACTGCGTTGCAATAACCAGTCATAGCTGGACTTCTGACGTCCCACTCCTTCATCACCTGATTAACCACCAAATCTGAGTCGCCATAGACCATGAGGCGATGAACACTGAGTGAAATGGCCATGCGCAACCCATACAAAAGTGCTTCATACTCTGCTTCATTATTGGAGGAATCGAAGTGAATCTGGAGAACATATCTGAGCTTATCTCCTTGGGGGGAGACTAGAACTACTCCAGCACCGGAACCATTCAGCATCTTAGATCCATCGAAGAACATGGTCCAGTGCTCCGAGTGAACTTGAGTCGGAAGTTGCTGTTCAATCCACTCGGCGATGAAATCTGTGATTGCTTGGGACTTGATAGCCTTCTTTGCTTCAAACTTGATATCTAAGGGAAGGAGTTCAATCGCCCACTTGGCCACTTGACCAGTTGCATCTCTGTTATGCAGAATCTCTGACAATGGGGCGTCGCTGACGACTGTAATGGAGTGGTCAGAGAAGTAATGTGCAACCTTCTTCGTGGTCATGTAAATCCCATATACAAGCTTCTGGTAGTGAGGGTATCTTTGTTTTGAAGGGGTCAAAACTTCAGACAGATAATAGACTGGGCGCTGAACTCTGAAGGCCTTTCCTTCTTCTTCCCGCTCGACCGTAAGTACTGTACTGACAACTTGTCATGTGGCTGCAATGTAAAGCAGCAGAGGCTCTTTGCTAATTGGGGCAGCGAGCACCGACTGGGTGGTGAGCAGAACTTTGAGCTCTGCAAATGCTGCATCAGCTTCTGGAGTCCACTCGAACTTGTCAGACTTCTTCATCAGTCGGTAAAGAGGCAACGCCTTTTCACCGAGACGAGAAATGAATCGACTTAGAGCGGCCAAGAAGCCTGTAAGCTTTTGGACATCGTGCACGCGTACAGGACACTTCATCCGGAGTATGGTGCCAACCTTTTCAGGATTGGCATCGATCCCCCGTTCGGAAACGAGAAAACCGAGTAACTTTCCACCTGGAACTCCGAACGTGCACTTTGATGGGTTGAGCTTGATATCATACCTCCTGAGGTTGGCAAAGGTTTCAGCAAGGTCAGCCCGCAGGTCGGAACCTTTCCGTGACTTGACCACAATATCATCCATGTATGCCTCCACATTCCGACTAATTTGAGTGAGTAGACACTTCTGAATCATTCTCATGAACGTGGCTCCGGCGTTCTTGAGGCCGAACGGCATGGTGACGTAACAGAAGCATCCGAATGGAGTGATGAAAGCTGTTTTGATCTCGTCGGGTCCATACAGACGGATCTGGTGGTACCCGGAATAGGCATCTAGAAAAGACAATCTCTCGCATCCCGCAGTCGAGTCGACTATTTGGTCGATGCGAGGGAGGGGAAAATGATCTTTCGGGCAGGCCCGATTGATATGTTTGAAATCAATGCACATACGAAGTGACTTGTCCTTCTTGGGGACCATGACAACATTGGTGAGACACTCAGAATGGTAAATCTCTCGGATGAACTCCGCTGCTAAGAGCCGAGCCACCTCCTCGCCAATAGCTT
Organism: Triticum urartu; assembly: GCF_003073215.2. Lineage (NCBI taxonomy): Eukaryota > Viridiplantae > Streptophyta > Magnoliopsida > Poales > Poaceae > Triticum > Triticum urartu. Next base: position 437,671,376 of record NC_053028.1, on the reverse strand, counting down.
TCCTCTTCTGGACGGCGGACCGTCGAAGATGTTCTTTCACGGGCTTGAACTTCGGGTCGACTCGTAGACGGTGCTCAGCCAGCCCCCTGGGAACTCCAGGCATGTCAGAAGGCTTCCATGCGAAGATGTCCCAGTTCTCACGGAGGAACTGGATGAGCGCTTCTTCCTATTTGGGGTCGAGCGTCGTCGAGATGTGAGTCGGAGCAGCGTCGGGGTCGGTCGGGTGAATGTGAGCTGTCTTAGTTTCACCGGACGACTGAAAAGCAGATTCTGAAGCAGGCTTCTTGGCTCGTAGCAATTCACTCGGATCAGCAGTCTTCTGGTACTCTTGCAGCTCAACAACTGCCATCTGAGCGTCAGCAATCTTCGATCCTTTCTGAAAACACTCTTCTGCTTTCTTTCGGTTGCCTGTAACAGTGATTACGCCCTTGGGGCCAGGCATCTTCAGTTTGAGGTACACGTAACATGGTCGAGCCATGAAGCGTGCGTAAGCTGGCCTGCCCAGAATGGCATGATAGGCACTTTGGAAGTCAACAACCTCGAATGTCAACTTTTCCTTGCGGTAATTCTTTGAATCACCGAAAACCACATCGAGAGCAATCTGTCCGAGTGACACGGCCTTCTTCCCAGGAATGACTCCGTGGAAGCTCATGTTACTGGTACTGAGTCTGGACATCGGAATGCCCATCCCTTTCAATGTTTCAGCATATAGTATGTTCAAGCCACTGCCACCATCCATTAGGACTTTGGTCAGTCGAGTGCCTTCGACAACTGGGTCGACCACCAAAGCTTGCCTCCTAGGGGTGGCAATGTGCGTAGGGTGATCGGACTGGTCGAATGTGATGGCAGTCTGCGACCATTTCAGATAACTGGGTGTCGCCGGAGCAACCATGTTCACCTCACGGTTAATGACTTTCAGTCGACTTTTGCTTTCGACATCAGCAAAAATCATCAGGGTGGAATTGATTTGGGGGTATCCATCGTCGCTACCTTCCTTGTCTTCGACTCTGTCCGACTCTTTTTCCTTATCTTTGGGCTGTTTGCCCTGAAACTGCTGGATCAGGAGCCGGCACTGTTGAGTGGTATGCTTTGGGTAAATAAAATTACCCTCTTCATCTTTCTTGGTGTGGGTGTGACATGGTAGATCCAAAACATCGTTTCCATCCTGATCCTTGACTTTCTTGGGCTTCCAGGTGCCCTTGGGTTTTCCCTTGAAGTTTCCCTGGGCTACGGCCAGGGCCTCCCCAGGAGCAGCTGGCTCGGCCTTCCGCTTCTGTTTCCGACTGGAGTTCCCTCCGGTTTCTTGGGCGACTGCCTTGTGCTTGCCACTCCGGAGTCGGTCCTCGTCTTCACCATTAGCGTACTTGGTGGCAATCTCCATCATCCGATTCAGAGACATCTCTCCAGTTCGACCGAACTTCAGATTCAACTCTCTGTATTTAACGCCTTCCTTGAAGGCACAAACTGCTTGATGGTCTGGCACATTCTCAACCGAGTGATGCAGTGTGATCCACCTCTGGATGTATTCCCTCAGAGTTTCATTCAGCTTCTGCACGCAAGACCGCAACTCTGTAAGGCCTGCAGGTCGCTTGCATGTTCCTTCAAAGGTTGTGACAAACACTCAGGAGAGGTCCTCCCAAGTGTAGATGCTGCTGGGTGCCAACTGATTCAGCCACGCTCTGGCTGAGCCCTCTAACATGAGAGGCAAATGCTTCATGGCCACCTCATCATTGCCACCGCCGATCTGTACAGCCACTCGGTAATCTTCGAGCCAAGTGTCAGGCTTAGATTCGCCGGTGAACTTGCTGACCCCAGTCGCCAGCCTGAAGTTGGGAGGAATCACTGCGGCTCTGATGGCTCGACTGAAACACTCTGGCCCTGAAGCACGTGCTCTGCTGCTGGAAGGCGCATCTCTGTTATGGCCCTCTCGATGAGCTCTGTTCCTGTCAACCAAACCTTGAACGAGGATGGATCTTGCATCAAAGCCTGGGTCTCTGGGGTCGACTGGAATCCTCTGCCCAACACTATGAGGGCATCTATCATATTGCCGTCGAGGCGCATATGACCCACTCCTCAGGGGAGGGGTTGGCGCTCGACGTCGATCATCACGGTCGAATCGGTGATCATACTGCTCATTCCTCCTGTATTGATCATGCCGGTCACCACGTCCCTCACGCCTCGGGGGCGATCTCGGGCTGTGAGCCGACTCAACTGTATCCGTTGTGACGGATCGACTGTGGATCCTGTTCCATGACTGAGAGACAGCAGAATTCTGGTTTCCCGCCGCCCGGAGCAGCGCTCTGATCTGCAACAAGCCCCTGCCCACCTCCGACTGGGAGGGCTGAATTGATTCTGCTATACGGGCCGCAGCGGCCAAATTCTGAACTGGGGTTCGGTATACCTGCAGCGGCGGGAAGAGCTGACGCCGACTGGACTCGGGAGCTTGCTGACGTCGACTGGACTCGGGAGCCCGCTGACGCGCTTGCTCGTCGAGTATCCGCTGGAGATTCTCCAGTCGAGTGCGCTCGGCCAGGTTAGCCAAGCGCGCGTCCTCCAAGGCCCGGGCCTCGGGGGTTTCTCCGACAATAGGAGTGTGGAGCGCGTCCATGTTCCGACGGCGAAGCTCCTCTCGCTGCAATAATGTGAGAGGTTCGGGGAGATACTCATCGTGGGGATGCGACGGGTCGCCCCCACCCGCGCCTCCACCAGCGCGAGGGAAACTAGGAGGACTGTGCGTCCCATCGACCGCCAGAACCTCAGCTGCTGGGTCGCTGCTGTCGCACTCGGATGCGGTCTCCGCGAAGCCAGTTGACAGGTCAAACAGGCCGCAGAGGGATTCGTCGGGCTCGATCGCCGCGACTTGCGGGGTGGCCGACTGGCGAGCCACGGCATGGCTCACCCACCTCTGAAGTCTCGACCGACCGGAGCGCTTACGCCGGTGGGAGACAGAGCGAGGGGACGATACGGGGGCCGACCGATACTAGGTCGACGTCTACCGCAGGAGGACGCCACGAACGCATGCACGGAAATGCGTCGCGCCGCGGACGGGGAGCGCGTCGATGTCGAGTAGTGCCTCCTGGAGCCAGGCGGAGTCGTCGGCGATGAACGTAAGCGCGCCGAGACGGATCTCGCGGCCCTCCACCAAAACTCCGCACGAAACCATGATCAAAGGGATCGAAAAAATCGCAACTTCTCCAATTAGGCGCTAAGATTCCTGCCCCACGGTGGGCGCCAACTGTCGTGGTTCTAACTCTGACAGTGATGTAGGGGGGTATGTATGGAGAGGCTAGGTCTCAGCTATTGGGAAGTTGTAAACACACCAAGATGTACGAGTTCAGGCCCTTCGCGGAGGAAGTAACAGCCCTACGTCTCGGTGCCCGGAGGCGGTCGATTGGATTACTGGCGTGTGAATAACAGGGGTGCGAACCCTTCATACTGAGGAGGGGGGTGGCTTATATAGAGTTCGCCGGCCCCCTCCTTCCCTCAGTAATGCAGGGTTTAAGGTACATTTAAGGTTGGGCGTTATTGGTAACGCCCCTAATAAAGTGCTATAATGACCATAAAGACTACTTAATAGCCGACCGTTTGCCTGCGGAGTGACTTTAGATCTTCTGGCAGTCGAGTGGTTGGCTTCGTAGTCGAGTGATAGCTTCTTGGTCGAATGTCTTGAATCCGTCGAGTGGGATACCTTCAATTCGATTGAAAGGTGACTTCCTCTAGGGACGCCCTTGGGTAGGTCTCTTTGGACGGGTCTGTGCCCCTACCCTAGGTATGTAGCTTCATCAGGAATATCAAGAATAACAAAGTTCGTTAAAATAGTAACGTTTGCAACCAAAACAGGCACATCCTCACAGATACTGACAGGTATAGCAGTTGATTTGTTAGTCATTTGCAAAGATATTTCAGTAGGTGTCAACTTATTCAAATCAAGTCTACGATATAAAGAGAGAGGCATAACACTAACACCGGCTCCAAGATCACATAAAGCAGTTGATGTCTACTACACAACCTTCTTCTTGTAGACGTTGTTGGGCCTCCAAGTGCAGAGATTTGTAGGACAGTACCAAATTTCCCTCAAGTGGATGACCTAAGGTTTATCAATCCGTAGGAGGCGTAGGATGAAGATGGTCTCTCTCAAGCAACCCTGCAACCAAATAACAAAGATTCTCTTGTGTCCCCAACACACCCAATACAATGGTAAATTGTATAGGTGCACTAGTTCAGCGAAGAGATGGTGAAACAAGTGGTATATGGATAGTAGATAAAGGTATTTGTAATCTGAAATAATAAAAACAGCAAGGTAGCAAGTGATAAAAGTGAGCGTAAACGGTATTGCAATGTGTTGAAACAAGGCCTAGGGTTCATACTTTCACTAGTGTAAGTCCTCTCAACAATAATAACATAATTGGATCACATAACTATCCCTCAACATGCAACAAAGAGTCACTCCAAAGTCACTAATAGAGGAGAACGAACGAAGAGATTATGGTAGGGTACGAAACCACCTCAAAGTTATTCTTTCCAATCAATCCGTTGGGCTATTCCTATAAGTGTCACAAACAGCCCTAGAGTTCGTACTAGAATAACACCTTAAGACACAAATCAACCAAAACCCTAATGTCACCTAGATACTCCAATGTCACCTCAAGTATCCGTGGGTATGATTATACGATATGCATCACACAATATCAGATTCATCTATTCAACCAACACAAAGGACCTCAAAGAGTGCCCCAAAGTTTCTACCGGAGAATCACGACAAAAACGTGTGCCAATCCCTATGCATAGGTTCATGGGCGGAACCCGCAAGTTGATCACCAAACATACATCAAGTGAATCACGTGATATCCCATTGTCACCACAGGTATCCATGGCAAGACATACATCAAGTGTTCTCAAATCTTTAAAGACTCAATCCGATAAGATTACTTCGAAGGGGAAACTCAATTCATTACAAGAGAGAAGAGGGGGAGGAGAAACATAAGATCCAACTATAATAGCAAAGCTCGCGATACATCAAGATCGTGCCAAATCAAGAACACGAGAGAGAGAGAGATCAAACACAAAGCTACTGGTACATACCCTCAACCCCGAGGGAGAACTACTCCCTCCTCATCATGGAGAGCACCGGGATGATGAAGATGGCCACCGGAGAGGGATTCCCCCTCCGGCAGGGTGCCAGAACGGGTCTAGATTGGCTTTTGGTGGCTATGGAGGCTTCTAGCGGTGGAACTCCCGATCTAATCTCCGTTTTGGAAGTTTTACGATACATAGGTATATATGGGTGCAAGGGGTACGTCGGTGGAACGAAGGGGGGGCACGAGGTAGGGGGGCGCGCCCCCTACCCTCGTGAGCTCCTCCTTCATCTTCTAACGTAGGGTCCAAGTCTATCCGGTAGGTTTCCTTCCAAAAATAATTTCTCCAGTTGATTTCGTTCCGTTTCGACTCCGTTTAATATTCCTTTTCTTCGAAACACTGAAATAGGCAAAAAAACAGCAAATCTGGGCTGGGCCTCCGGTTAATAGGTTAGTCCCAAATGTAATATAAAAGTGGATAATAAAGCCCAATATTTCCCAAAACAGTAGATAATATAGCATGGAGCAATCAAAAATTATAGATACGTTGGAGACGTATCAGCAGTTTTAACATAGTTTCTTTTAATGGAGCATGGTACAGTTGGTACTCCTGGATCTCCAAGTTTCCTTGGTATTCCACCCTTAAAAGTATAATTAGCAAGCATGGTGGAAATTTCAGCTTCCGGTATCTTTCTTTTATTTGTAACAATATCCTTCATATATTTAGCATAAGGATTCATTTTAAGCATATCAGTCAAACGCATACGCAAAAAGATAGGTCTAATCATTTCAGCAAAACGCTCAAAATCCTCATCATCCTTTTTCTTGGATGGTTTAGGAGGAAAGGGCATGGGTTTATGAACCCATGGTTCTCTTTCTTTACCGTGTTTCCTAGCAACAAAGTCTCTCTTATCATAACGTTGATTCTTTGATTGTGGGTTATCAAGATCAACAGCAGGTTCAATCTCTACATCATTATCATTGCTAGGTTGAGCATCAACATGAACATCATTATTAACATTATCACTTGGTTCATGTTCATTACCAGATTGTGTTTCAGCATCAGAAATAGAAATATCGTTGGGATTCTCAGGTGTGTCAACAACAGATTCACTAGAAGCATGCAAAGTCCTATCATTTTTCTTTTTCTTCCTCTTAGAAGGACTAGGTGCATCAATATTAATTCTCTGAGAATCTTGCTCAATTCTCTTAGGATGGCCCTCAGGATATAAATGTTCCTGAGTCATTTTACCACCTCTAGTCATAACTCTAATAGCATTATCATTCTGATTGTTTAATTCATTGAGCAAATCATTCTGGGCTTTAAGTACTTGTTCTACTTGAGTGGTAACTATAGAAGCATGTTTACTAATAAGTTTAAGTTCACCCTTAACACTAGCCATATAATCACTCAAGTGTTCAATCATATAAGCATTGCGTTTCTGTTGTCTACCATAAAGTTATCAAATTCATCCAAACATTGGCTAGCAAACTTAGCAGGAGGGATTTCAGCTTTATCATATCTATAGAGAGAATTTACCTTTACTACCTGTGTCGGGTTATCAAGACCATGTATTTCTTCAACAGTCGGGTTATCAAGACCATGTATTTCTTCATCAGGAGGTAAATTCTTAACATCTTCATCTTTGTACCTTTTTCTTTCATAGATTTCTTTGCCTCTTGCATATCTTCAGGACTGAGAAATAGAATACCCCTTTTCTTCGGAGTTGGCTTACGAGTTGGTTCAGGAAGTGTCCAATTATTTTCATTAGTCAACATATTATTCAATAGCAATTCAGCTTGATCAACAGTTATTTCCCTGAAAACACAACCAGCACAACTATCCAGGTAATCTCTGGAAGCATCTGTTAGTCCATTATAAAAGATATGAAGTATTTCATTTTTCTTGAGAGGATGATCAGGCAAAGCATTAAGTAGTCGGAGAAGCCTCCCCCAAGCTTGTGGGAGACTCTCTTCTTCAATTTGCACAAAATTATATATTTCCCTTAAAGCAGCTTGTTTCTTATGAGCGGGGAAATATTTAGCAGAGAAATAGTAAATCATATCCTGGGGACTACGCACACAACCAGGATCAAGAGAATTAAACCATATCTTAGCATCACCCTTTAATGAGAACGGAAATAATTTAAGGATATAATAGTAGCGAGTTTTCTCATCATTAGTAAACAGGGTAGCTATATCATTTAATTTAGTAAGATGTGCCACAACAATTTTAGATTCATAGCCATAGAAAGGATCAGATTCAACCAAAGTAATTATATCAGGATCAACAGAGAAATCATAATTCTTATCAGTAATAAAGATAGGTGAAGTAGCATAAGCAGGATCATATTTCATTCTAGCATTCAGGGATTTTTCTTTAAGCTTGGCTAATAATTTCTTAAGATCACTTCTATCATTGCAAGCAAGAAAGTCTCTAGCAGTTTCTTCATCCATAACATAACCCTCAGGAACAACAGGCAATTCATATCTAGGGGGAGAATATTCGTCATCACTTTCATCTATATTATCAGTTTCAATAATTTCATTCTCTCTAGCCCTAGCAAGTTGTTCATCAAGAAATTCACCAAGTGGAACGGTAGTATCAAGCATAGAAGTAGTTTCATCATAAGTATCATGCATAGCAGAAGTGGCATCATCAATAACATGCGACATATCAGAATGAATAGCAGAAGCAGGTTTACGTGTCGCAAGCTTACTCAAAACAGAAGGTGAATCAAGTGCAGTGCTAGATGGCAGTTCCTTACCTCCCCTCGCAGTTAAGGGATAAATCTTGGTTCTTGGATCTTTCAAGTTCTTCATAGTGATAAATGGATATAAATCCCAAGTGACTCAAAGAATAGAGCTATGCTCCCCGGCAACGGCGCCAGAAAATAGTCTTGATAACCCACAAGTATAGGGGATCGCAATAGTTTTCGAGGATAGAGTATTCAACCCAAATTTATTGATTAGACACAAGGGGAGCCAAAGAATATTCTCAAGTATTAGCAGCTGAGTTGTCAATTCAACCACACCTGGAAACTTAATATCTGTAGCAAGGTATTTAGTAGCAAAATAATATGATAGTAAAGGTAACGGTAGCAAAAGTAATATTTTTGGGTTTTGTAGTGATTGTAACAATAGCAACGGAAAAGTAAATAAGCGAAGAAAAATATATGAAAAGCTCGTAGGCATTGAATCAGTGATGGTGAATTATGTCAGATGTGATCGATCATGTAACAGTCATAACATAGGGTGACACAGAACTAGCTCCAATTCATCAATATAATGTGGGCATGTATTCCGAATATAGTCATACATGCTTATGGAAAAGAACTTGCATGACATCTTTTGTCCTACCCTCCCTTGGCAGCGGGGTCCTATTGGAAACTAAGGGATATTAAGGCCTCCTTTTAAAAGAGTACCGGACCAAAGCATTAACACATAGTGAATACATGAACTCCTCAAATTACAGACATCACCTGTAATGATCCCGATTATTGTCACTTCGGGGTTAATGGATCATAACACATAATAGGTGACTATAGACTTGCAAGATAGGATCAAGAACTCTCATATATTGATGAAAACATAATAGGTTCAGATCTGAAATCATGGCACTCGGGCCCTAGTGACAAGCATTAAGCATAGCAAAGTCATAGCAACATCAATCTCAGAACATAATGGATACTAGGGATCAAACCCTAACAAAACTAACTCGATTACATGATAAATCTCATCCAACCCATCACTGTCCAACAAGCCTACGATGGAATTACTCACGCACGGCGCTGAGCATCATGAAATTGGTGATGGAGGAAGGTTGATGATGACGATGGCGATGGATTCCCCTCTCCGGACACCAGATCAGCCCTCCCGAGAGAGTTTAGGGCTTGGCGGCGGCTCCATATCGTAGAACGCGATGAGTACTTCTCTCTAATTTTTTTCTCCCGAACACGAATATATGGAGTTGGAGTTGAAGTCGGTGGAGCGTCAGGGGGCCCACGAGGCAGGGGGCGCGCCCAGGGGGGTAGGCGCGCCCCCACCCTCGTGGACAGGGTGTGGGCCCCCTGACGTGGATTTTTCTTCCAGTATTTTTTATATATTCCAAAAATAATCTGCGTTGATTTTCAAGTCATTCCGAGAGCTTTTATTTATGTACAAAAATAACACCATGGCAATTCTGCTGAAAACAGCGTCAGTCCGGGTTAGTTCCATTCAAATCATGCAAGTTAGAGTCCAAAACAAGGGCAAAAGTGTTTGGAAAAGTAGATACGATGGAGACGTATCACCCCCTCCCACGTATTTAAAGGAGGGCGGGAGAGAGGCCGGCCCCCTAGGGGCGCGCCTAGAGTATGGAGTCCTACTAGGACTTCCAAGTCATAGTAGGAATCCCTTTCCTTTTCGGAGTAGGGGAGAAGGAAAGAGGGAGAGAGAGAGAGAGTAGGAAACGGCAAGGGGGTCACCACCCCCTTCCCCTAGTCCAATTCGGACCCATGGGGGGCCACCTCCACTTGGCCTGCCTCCTCTTTTCCCGTATGGCCCAATAAGGCCCATTACTTCTTCCGATGAATTCACGTAACTCCCCGGTACTCCGAAAAACACCCGAATCACTCGGAACCTTTTCGATGTTAGAATATAGCCTTCCAATATATGAATCTTTACCTCTTGACCATTTCGAGACTTCTTGTCATGTCCTAATCTCATCCGGGACTCCGAACAAACTTCTTTAATCAAATCACATAACTCACAATACGATCTTCATCGAACGTTAAGCGTGCGGACCATACGAGTTCGGGAAATATGTAGACATGACCGAGACATATCTCCGGTTAATAACCAATAGAGGAACCTGGATGCTCATATTGGCTCCTACATATTCTATGAAGATCTTTATCGGTCAAATCGCATAACAACATACGATGTTCCCTTTGTCCTCGGTATGTTACTTGCCCGAGATTCGATCATTGGTATCCTCATACCTAGTTCAATCTCGTTACTGGCAAGTCTCTTTACTCGTTTCTCAATGCATCATCCTGCAACTAACTCATTAGTCACATTGCTTGCAAGGCTTATAGTGATGTGCATTACTGAGAGGGCCGCCCAGAGATACCTCTTCGATACACGGAGTGACAAATCCTAATCTCGATCTATGCCAACCCAACAAACACCTTCGGAGACACCTGTAGAGCATCTTTATAATCACCCAGTTGCGTTGTGACGTTTGATAGCACACAAGGTGTTCCTCCGGTATTTGAGAGTTGCATAATGTCATAGTCAGAGGAACATGTATAAGTCATGAAGAAAGCAATAGCAATAAAACTCAACGATCATAATGGTAAGCTAATGGATGGGTCTTTTCCATCCCATCATTCTCTAATGATGTGATCCCGTTGATCAAATGACAACACATGTATCAAGTTTGCGGTTAATACAATTCTAGCATGAATAATAAATATTTGTCATGATATAAGGAAATAAAATATAACTTTAGTATTGCCTCTAGGGCATATTTCCTTCACGGTATGCCCGCCGGCGGCTTCCTTCGCTCCTTCCTCGAATTCTATCGTCTCCAGCCACACCATCTCACCCCAACACTGTCGTCCTCCTTTCTACCTTCGTACAACGGGTGCAAGCCAGCCGACCTACTAGTCGCCTTCGTCTACCTTCGAGCTTAGCCCTCTCTAGGCATGGGCGCACCGGATCTGCGATATGAGCGGCCGCCCGGATCCATGCCGGATGTCGACCAAGGAGCTGCCGCTGATTGAGGTGATCCGCCATGTCAACTTCTTCTCTGACAACAGACTTAGCAGGGTTGACTGGAGATTCGGCTAGCAGCCATACAGTCGTGCCAACCCACCACCGCCAGTTAGTATCTGGTCTCCATTCTTTGCTCACAGAGTCCTCCTCATCCGACCTGAACACCCGAACGCGGGGTAGCGTTTTCCTGGCCAGGTGGTAGCCAACGCGTCGGCTCCAGGCCAGCAATGGATGCCGGACCACGAGAAGAGCGACGTGGGCGACCGCGAGCTGGGGGCGGCCGCGTTGGAAGACAATGGTGAGGACGATGTCGTCTAGGGAGGCGGCGATGGAGGAGACGGCGACGTCCGGTCCTGGGCGGATGAAGATGAAGGCGGCGAGGGGCTAACGCCGTCCCGAAGGCACCGAGAGGGCAGGCGTCGGCTCTTCAATGGGGCGGCCGTCCGATGGAGCGCCGGCTGATGCACTCGGTGAGGGAATCCTGTATTAGGGGGGTCCTCGGGTGTCCGGGCTATGTGACATGGGACGGACTCATGGGCCTTGAAGATACAAGATGGAAGGCTTTCCCCTGTGTCCAGATGGGACTCTCCTTGGTGTGGAAGGCAAGCTAGGCGCTCGGATATGAAGATTCCTTCCTCTGTAAACCGACTCTGTACAACCCTAGGCCCCTCCGGTGTATATATAAACCGGAGGGTTTAGTCCATAGGGACGATCATAATCATACAGGCTAGACATCTAGGGTTTAGCCATTATGATCTCGTGGTAGATCAACTCTTGTAACCCCTATACTCATCAAAGTCAATCAAGCAGGACGTAGAGTTTTACCCCCATCAAGAGGGCCCAAACCTAGGTAAACTTCGTGTCCCCTGCCTCCTGTTACCTTCGATCCTTAGACGCATAGTTCAGGATGAAGGAAATATGCCCTAGAGGCAATAATAAAGTTATTATTTATTTCCTTATAATCATGATAAATGTTTATTATTCATGCTAGAATTGTATTAACCGGAAACATAATACATGTGTGAATACATAGACAAACAAAGTGTCACTAGTATGCCTCTACTTGGCTAGCTCGTTAATCAAAGATGGTTATGTTTCCTAACCATGAACAATGAGTTGTTATTTGATTAACGGGATCACATCATTGAGAGAATGATCTGATTGACATGACCCATTCCATTAGCTTAGCACCCGATCGTTTAGTATGTTGCTATTGCTTTCTTCATGACTTATACATGTTCCTATAACTATGAGATTATGCAACTCCCGTTTACCGGAGGAACACTTTGGGTACTACCAAACGTCACAACGTAACTGGGTGATTATAAAGGAGTATTACAGGTGTCTCCAAAGGTACATGTTGGGTTGGCGTATTTCGAGATTAGGTTTTGTCACTCCGATTGTCGGAGAGGTATCTCTGGGCCCTCTCAGTAATGCACATCACTTAAGCCTTGCAAGCATTGCAACTAAATGAGTTAGTTGCGGGATGATGTATTACAGAACGAGTAAAGAGACTTGCCGGCAACGAGATTGAACTAGGTATTGGAATACCGACGATCGAATCTCGGGCAAGTAACATACCGATGACAAAGGGAACGACGTATGTTGTTATGCGGTCTGACCAATAAAGATCTTCGTAGAATATGTAGGAGCCAATATGGGCATCCAGGTCCCGCTATTGGTTATTGACTGGAGACATGTCTCGGTCATGTCTACATTGTTCTCGAACCCGTAGGGTCTGCACGCTTAAGGTTACGATGACTGTTATATTATGAGTTTATGCATTTTGATGTACCGAAGGTTGTTCGGAGTCTTGGATGTGATCACGGACATTACGAGGAGTCTCGAAATGGTCGAGACATAAAGATTGATATATTGGAAGCCTATGTTTGGATATCGGAAGTGTTCCGGGTGAAATCGGGATTTTACCGGAGTACCGGGAGGTTACCGGAACCCCCCGGGAGCTAAATGGGCCATGATGGGCCTTAGTGGAAAAGAGAAGAGGCAGCCCTACATGGGTCGCGCCCCTCCCCTCCCTTGGTCCGAATTGGACAAGGAGAGGGGGGCGGCCCCTCTCTCTTTTCCCCCCTCCACAAGTCCTATTCCAACTAGGATTGGGGGGGGGGAATCCTACTCCCAGAGGGAGTAGGACTCTCCTAGCGCACCCTATGTGGCCGGCCAGCCTCCCCCCTTTGGTCCTTTATATACTGAGGCAGAGGCACCCTAGAACACAGAAGTTGATCCACGTGATCTATTCCTTAACCGTGTGCGGCGCCCCCAGCCACCATAGTCCTCGATAATATTGTAGCGGTGCTTAGGCGAAGCCCTGCAGCAGTAGTACGTCAAGATCGTCACCACGTCGTCGTGCTGACGGAACTCTTCCCCGACACTTTGCTGGATCGGAGTCCGGGGATCGTCATCGAGCTGAACGTGTGCTAGAACTCGGAGGTGTCGTAGTTTCGGTGCTTGATCGGTCGGATCGTGAAGACGTACGACTACATCAACCAATCTTCATGTCTCGACCATTTTGAGACTCCTCGTCATGTCTGTGACCATATCCGGGACTCTGAACTACATTCGGTACATCAAAACACATAAACTCATAATACCGATCGTCATCGAATGTTAAGCATGCGGACCCTATGGGTTCAAGAACTATGTAGGCATGACGACTCATCTCCGGTCAATAACCAATAGCGGAACCTAGATGCTCATATTGGTTCCTACATATTCTACGAAGATCTTTATCAGTCAAACCGCATAACTACATACGTTGTTCCTTTTGTCATCGGTATGTTACTTGCCCGAGATTCGATCGTCGGTATCATCATACCTAGTTCAATCTCGTTACCAGCAAGTCTCTTTACTCGTTTCGTAATGCATCATCCCGCAACTAAGTCATTAGTCACATTGCTTGCAAGGGTTATAGTGATGTGCATTACCGAGAGGACCCAGAGATACCTCTCCGACAATCGGAGTGACAAATCCTAATCTCGATCTATGCCAACTCAACAAACACCATCGGAGACACTTGTAGAGCATATTTATAATCACCCATTTACGTTGTGACGTTTGATAGCACACTAAGTGTTCCTCCGGTATTCGGGAGTTGCATAATCTCATAGTCATAGGAACATGTATAAGTTATGAAGAAAGTAATAGCAATAAACTAAACGATCATAGTGTTAAGCTAATGGATGGGTCAAGTCAATCACATCATTCTCTAATTATGTGACCCCGTTCATCAAATGACAACTCATGTCTATGGCTAGGAAACTTAACCATCTTTGATTAACGAGCTAGTCAAGTAGAGGCATACTAGTGACACTCTGTTTGTCTATGTATTCACACATGTACTAAGTTTCCGGTTAATACAATTCTAGCATGAATAATAAACATTTATCATGATTTAAGGAAATATAAATAACAACTATATTATTGCCTCTAGGGCATATTTCCTTCAGAAAAAGCATCAAGTGTTGATGGTTGACAAGACCACTAGTTTCAAGAAAAAGGGCAAAGGAAAATAAAGGGAAGGGAAGTTCAAGAAGAATGAAAAGCAAGTTGCCATTCCCGTGAAGAAGCCCAAAGCTAGACCTAAGCCTGAAACTGAGTGCTTCTACTACAAAGGGAATGGTCACTAGAAGCGGAACTACCCCAAATACTTGGCAGATAAGAAGGATGGCAAAGTGAACAAAGGTATATTTCATAATTGATATACATGTTATTGATGTGTATTTTACTAGTGTTCATAGTAACCCCAGGGTATTTGATACCGGTTCAGTTGCTAAGATTAGTAACTCGAAACAGGAGTTACTGGATGAACAGAGACTAGTTAAGGGCAAGGTGACGATGTGTGTTGGAAGTGATTCCAAGGTTGATAAGATCACCATCACACACTCCTCTACCTTCGGGATTAGTGTTGGACCTAAATAATTGTTATTTGGTGTTTGCGTTGAGCATGAATATGATTGGATCATGTTTATTGCAATACGATTATTCATTTAACTTAGATAATAATTGTTATTCTATTTAGATGAATAAAACCTTCTATGGTCATACACCCAATGTAATGGTTTAATGAATCTCAATCGTAGTGATACACATATTCATAATATTGATGCCAAAAGATGCAAAGTTGATAATGATAGTGCAACATATTTGTGGCACTGTGCTAACTCTTGAGCACTGCGTTGGTTTTCCCATGAAGAGGAAAGGGTGATGCAGCAAAGTAGCGTAAGTATTTCCCTCGGTTTTTGAGAACCAAGGTATCAATCCAGTAGGAGATCATGCTCAAGTCCCACGCACCTATACAAACAAATAAGAACCACGCAAGCAACGTGATAAAGGGGTTGTCAAGCCCTTCACGGTCACTTACGAGAGTGAGATCTGATAGATATGATAAGATAAGATTTTTGGTATTTTTATGATAAAGAGAAATAAAGATGCAAAGTAAAATAAACGGCAAAGGAAATAACTAAGTGTTGGAAGATTAATATGATGGAAGACAGACCCGGGGGCCATAGATTTCACTAGTGGCTTCTCTCAAGAGCATAAGTATTACGGTGGGTAAACGAATTACTGTCGAGTAATTGATAGAATTGAGCATAGTTATGAGAATATCTAGGTATGATCATGTATATAGGCATCACGTCCGCGACAAGTAGACCGAAACGATTCTGCATCTACTACTATTACTCCACACATCAACCGCTATCCAGCATGCATCTAGAGTATTAAGTTCATAAGAACAAAGTAATGCTTTAAGGAAGATGACATGATGTAGAGGGATAAAATCATGCAATATGATATAAACCCCATCTTTTTATCCTCGATGGCAACAATACAATAGGTGTCGGTTCCCTTTCTGTGACTGGGATAGAGCACCGCAAGATTGAACCCAAAGCTAAGCACTTCTCCCATTGCAAGAAAGATCAATCTAGTAGGCCAAACCAAACTGATAATTCGAAGAGACTTGCAAAGATAAACCAATCATACATAAAAGAATTCAGAGGAGAATCAAATATTGTTCATAGATAAACTAGATCATAAACACACAATTCATCGGATCTCGACAAGCACACCGCAAAGAAGATTACATCGAATAGATCTCCAAGAAGATCGAGGAGAACTTTGTATTGAGATCCAAAGAGAGAGAAGAAGCCATCTAGCTAATAACTATGGACCCATAGGTCTGAAGTAAACTACTCACACATCACCGGAGAGGCCATGGAGTTGATGTAGAGGCCCTCCGTGATCAATGCCCCCTCCGGTGGAGCTCCGGAAAAGGCCCCAAGATGGGATCTCTCGAGTACAGAAGGTTGCGATGGTAGAATTAGGTTTTCATGGTGCTCCTGGATGTTTGGGGGTACGTGGATATATATATGTATATATATATATATATAGAAGGAAGAAGTATGTCGGTGGAGCAACGGGGGGCCCATGAGGGTGGAGGGCACGCCCAGGGGGGTAGGCGCGCCCCCTGCCTCGTGGCTTCCTCCGTTGTTTCTTGACGCCCACTCCAAGTCTCTTGGATCACGTTTGTTGAGAAAATCACGTTCCCGAAGGTTTCATTCCGTTTGGACTCCGTTTGATATTCCTTTTCTTCGAAACCCTAAAATAGGAAAAAACAACAATTTGGGCTGGGCATTCGGTTAGTAGGTTAGTCCCAAAAATGATATAAAAGTGTAAAATAAAGCCCATTGACATCCAAAATAGATAATATAATAGCATGGAGAAATCAAAAATTATAGATACGTTGGAGACGTATCACACTGCCGTTTAGGTCATATTGGTGTAAAGCGCATGAAGAAACTCCATGCAGATGGGCTTTTGGAATCACTTGATTATGAATCATTTGATACTTGCGAACCATGCATCATGGGCAAGATGACTAAAACTCCGTTCTCCGAAACAATGGAGCGAGCCAATGACTTATTTGTCGGGGATATACCCCGCGGTATGACCCGGCCGGAATCATGACCTAGTCGAACTTGGCGACTCACCAGAGACCTGGCTGGAGCTTGGAGGCTCACTGGTGATCCGCCCGAACATGACGGTTTACATGTAACCCGCCTGGACATTGTGACTCACTGGAGACCCGGCGGGCAAATCAGACGGACGACAAGGCCCAAGGCCCAGCAGGCCGGCTTATACTCTGGTGGGCCGGCTTAAGAGAAAAGGGATGACGAATATTTCCTTTACGAGGAAGCAAGACCCGGACTTGTATTCAACTTGTGAGAAAGGATAGAATAGTCCTAGTCCTACTAGGACTCCACATATAACCCGCCCCTTCAACATATATAAGAAGGGGCAGGGCTCCCCAAAGAGGGACAGAAAATAATCTCTAGGGCTAGACACAAAGAGCCGGCTTACCGGCGACTCTCCCATGAGCATAATGAGATATAGCCACAAACAGCATGTAGGGTTATTACCGAATGATGTTTCCCGGGACCCGAAGCTGTCTAAATCCTTGTCTTATGTTGCGTCTTTCGATTCCGCTCAACCCCTCTCAAGTTACCACATAAATGCGTTGGCCTCGCGACTAAGTCCTGACACTAAGGACATCTGCCGTAACAATTCCACGACAGTTGGCGCCCACCATGGGGCCTGCGCACGATGGTGGTGAGTTCTTGGAGGATCTTCCCCAGGGATCGAGGAGCTCGCAATTATCTGGACCAAGAAGAGCCGGTCTAAAAAGATTTGCATAAGCATCAAATTCATCGGTCCGGATTTACGATTTGTGAGGTTAAAAGATTCAAGAAAAATTAGGGCTGCAATTTGGTTGTCGCCGCGAGGCGCCGAGACCAGCTGAAGGGTTTCCACCACAGATTTATTTCAACTGTGTACACGCACAAGTCCCGAGAAATTTCATAGCAGCGGCAGCAGCCCACGTAAGAATCAATCTGCAGCAGCCCACGTAAGAATCAATCAGCAAGTCTGCGAAGCAACCAGTACATCAAGGCATCCTTAGATAAAGCGAATACTGGGTCGATTTTCTACTTGTTGCAAGCAACTCCGAGGACTTGTGCTGACCATGGCAAAAAGTGTATAAGTCGGCATCAAGTCAAACACTGATGGTACGGCCGTTTAAAAAAAGTGCAGTCAGATACGGGATTGGACTTGTCCGAGATTAATTGGAGTAGATCAGACCAACTAGTGCTGGTACTAGTACTTGTGTACAGAAAGGAGAGGGCAGTCGGCATGACGTGATCCTGATTCCAACATGGAAAGAAAGAAAAGGGAAAAGGCTCCGACCTCAAGGGAGACCCGGGCGTGCATGAGTCAAACTTGCTACAACTCGGAGAGCCACCCACGATCCGTGACCCACCTTGCTCCGCATCTGACTCCAAGCCGCTGGCAGTCTAGGTAGTCTAGGCAAGGGAAGTCCCGGTCCAAGGAAAACTAGCTGAATCAAAGCGTATATTTCCAGATGGTTCAAGGAGAAACATCACGTAGTGGAGGAGTGGATTGTGGCAACCGAAAAAGACAAAGCAAATCACATGCAGATTCTGCGCGCAATGAAAAAAAAACAAAAGGGGCGGATGGCCATGACCCGGAAGCAGATTCTCCACGGGCTCGGGCTTCTCTGTTGACCCGCGCGTTGACCTGCTAAGCTGCGCCATGAGCAGTGATGGGGTCTCCCCCGCCGCGCCTTGAAAGGATCAACGCAAAAAAGAATCTTGGTTATCTACGGACGCCATATGGTGATCATCCGTTGTCTAAAATCAGGTGATACTTATCTTATATATTTTGTTAAGTACATCTTAATTTTCTTCGACAAACAACTACTTTGCTCTGCTGTATTTTTTGAACGCAGGATAATTGTTCACTGCAAATGTGGTTTATACCACGAGTATGGAGCATGTACTGGCAACATTGCGCCTGACGGACGCGCGCAAGTCGCCGCCCTTCGGCCCGGACTACTTCGACTAACCGGGACCGTGCTTGTGACCGACTCGCCCGTCTGCACCGGCTTACAATGTCGCGGCCGACTCATCTATCCGAGCCGCCGGGAGCACTGTTTCTACCGCGTTGAGCCGCCTCTGCTATGATTGAGTCGTCGGGGCCGCGTTGAGCCGCCTCTGCCGTGTTGAGCCACCGGGGTTCTGTCTGAGCTGTCTCCGTCGCGTTGAACGGTCATCCGTCGTCCAAACAAATCAGGTGATATCCATCCAAGTTTGATTTATTAGCACATGTTGTTTTTGTCAAAAAACAAGTTTATCTTTGCCTTGGTCTGCAATGTTGTTTATGCAGGGCAATTATTTATGACAAAAAGTGATATTATACCGCGGAGATGGAGGCACGCCAACATCTTTTGGCACAGGTGGTCGTCGTTACTCAACGAACTCCCGCACTGGTTTACAACATCGTGGTCGTCTCTCGCGACCGCACCAGTTTACAACGCAGCGGCCGATTCTCCCGTCCACACCGGTTTAAAACGCCACGGCCAAAAAATCTATCAGCACCCGCGGCCGACTCGGCCGTGATTGATTTTAGTTTCACCATGGTGATCATCCACTCCGCGATGATAATTGCTGACCTGACGCATCAGGTGAAATCCATCCAGCATATTTTTATATATATTATATATTGCTTTCTTTAAAAGAGTAATTACTCCGGTTTGCAAGTTGCCCCATGCAGGATTCAAACCGGTCTATATCACGGCTAATTATGAAGAATCTCAAGTCAACTCCTCAAATCGCCTTGAGACTCGGGGGCTACGATGACATGACTTAGCAAATATCGTGAGATTTAAGACCCCGGGTTATTGGAGGGAATGATAACCCGTTTCCGGAGGCTACCGCCATATTGATAAAAATTTAAAGGCCGTCAGAAAATTGCCGGTTCAAAATAAATATTCCGGTTTAAAATCCGGTTCAAGAGACATCTCTCTCCCGCAAAGCTTTGAAGCTCTCAAATCCGGTTCAAAATCCGGCTCAAGGTAAATATGTCTCTTACAAAACTTTGAAGCTCTCAATATCCGGTTTAAGAATTTCTGGTTCAAAAAGAATTAATCTCTCGCAAGTTCGAGTTTTCAGAAAAAATTACAGGGACCAAAGAGAGTTTGTTGCACAGCACAACTCAAACATAGGCACCCGGCGAGCACAGCTCGGAAATATATCACTTGGGGGCTTCCGGCTTATTGAGCTAAGCTATGATTACCCTTTGATCCGGCTCATAGCCACAGTTACAGGTCATTTGGGGGCTTCCTGTTCAAACATAGGTCGTATTCGAACCAAAGAGAACATAGTTGTCGTAACCCTTTTGATCGGCGCAAAGCCAAACTCACTAGGGGGCTTCTTGATCGTATTCGAATCATAGCTCAACCCCTTTTGGGTCCGACGTGGATCATATTCGAATCAGCGTCGTTAAACAACTCTCAAGGTCATTTGGGGGCTTCCTGTTCAAACATAGGTCGTATTCGAACCAAAGAGAACATAGCTGTCGGTACCCTCTTGATCGGCAACGCCAAAGCCACTGGGGGCTAAATGATCGTATTCGAATCCTAGCTTAACCCCTTTGGAACGGTTTACTGATCGTATTCGAATCAGAAGCCTTGATTTTCTTTTTATCTGGATTAAGTTTTCTTGAACACAACCTTTTGGGTTTTGAGACTTTTTGCTCATATCTGAAGCATATATATGTGGTTTCTATTAACCCGTCATGGCTTTCGACGAACAAGTCGCCAGCATATGACAATATTAATACTTGGAAGGTTTGACTTCTAAGTTTTGGGTTATCACCCTTACTGCACAAGTATCATAAGCCGGCAGTACGATTCAATATCATAGGTATGACATTGTTTATACATGATTGTGTTTAAACCAGCCCTGGCTATGGACTTTAAGCCGCCGGTATATTTTGAATTAAGATTGGGTTATCACCCTTACTGCACAGGTCATGAAAACCGGCAGTACAAATTCAATATCACAGTGGTTATATGTGAGATATTATGACCCGCCCTGCGGTAAACCGCCAAGGGATCTTGTGATCTACTTGTGTGCAGGATAAGACTACATTTGGGTGGTTACCCGCCCTGGATTTTGACGTTAAAGTCGCCAGGGCATATGTTGTTTAAACTCCATGCAGGATTTACAGAGCTATGACTTGCATAAGTGATTAAGTTCTAGCCCATCATCAAAGATTGAAATTGGTGTCTCAAAAGGGTTATCAATTCTTGATTTTCTCAAAGGCTATAAGCCGTCGGGTTATAAAAATTCCGGCTTACGATGGAGGCATATTAAATTGCCATCGGCCAAGAGCCGCCGGGTATTTAAACTCCAGATTTACTTGTCAACAGATAAGGTATTCAAAGTCGCTTTGGCGCAATGGCTATTATTTTATCAATGGATATGATTTACTCTACAATGGAAAGAATAGTGCCGAGTTGCTGCAGGCTTACAACCCGGCACTTGGGGGCTACATTATTCAGTTTGAGATTATATCAAATATGCAAGTCCCATGTCACTGCCAGCATACACCATGGCACTTGGGGGCTAATGCAAAAACAATTTTACTGGCCTTATTGAAGACCCGACTCATCACATCATAATGAGCCGGCCCTTGGGGGCAACCAATTGCTCCTGTCAACAATTCAAGGTACACAAGTTTTATTCCATTATATTGAAGGGTCCACTGCTCAGTTGGTAAAGCAAAAAGCTCTTAACCTTGTGGACGTGGGTTCAAGCCCCATGATGGGGGTTACATCATATGATGTTCTTTTCAAAAGAAGTATATATAAAGTCCCAACTCAATATTATCTTACTGAGCCAGCCCTTGGGGGCTACACGTTGTTGTTCAAGTCTATATGATCATATTTATAAAAGTCCCTGCTCATTATTGCATAATGACCCGGCCCTTGGGGGCTACACTGGTTGTAGTTTTTTATGAGTATAAGGCAATTACAAGTCCCAGGTTGCTGCAAGCATGACAGCTCGGCACTTGGGGGCTACATATATGGAGTATTCAGTCCTTACTAGTGACTAAGATGAACAACATGGATTTCTTCAAAGTGGCAGTATTTATATTGAAGCAAGTCTTAAGTCATCACTTTGTTTCTGCTCAAGACTTAGGGGCTACAGGTAATATGGATATAAGGGAGAAAAATCTTCAAATTCTCAGTTTTGAGTAAACCAAATTGACCCGGCATCACCAATAACTATGACCCGGCGTCGGCAACAATTATGACCCGGTGCTATCAATATTTACAAATAGGATATTTTGGCAATGATAAATCGGCAAGTTCTACAAGCCAGCTGAAAGTCAGATGAGTTTTTCAAGACTAATATTTTTTAAGCCGGCGCTTTGGAAGCCGATTCAAGTGGATTATTTATTACAATATTTCTCTATAAGATACCAATGTCTGCAAATTGGCTCTGAAGCTGGCCTATTGACCCGGATTTCTCAAAAGAAGTATCTGGATTTTTGTATTGGCAAGGTTTGGACATATCTGTTAAAAGAGATTTGCTATAAGATCTTTGAGTATGCATCCAAGAGGAAATCACAAGGACTTAAAGATGATCAGGTGCCGGTTCAGGAAAATATTTAACCCAGAGCACAACCTATCAAGTTTGTTCTTGTGTTTATTTTACAGGATCAGTTTAAATATGGATAAATCCAAATTAAACTGGGGCTAATGTCGGGGATATACCCCGCGGTATGACCCGGCCGGAATCATGACCCGGTCGAACTTGGCGACTCACCAGAGACCTGGCTGGAGCTTGGAGGCTCACTGGTGATCCGCCCGGACATGACGGTTTACATGTAACCCGCGTGGACATTGTGACTCACTGGAGACCCAGCGGGCAAATCAGACGGACGACAAGGCCCAAGGCCCAGCAGGCCGGCTTATACTCTGGTGGGCCGGCTTAAGAGGAAAGGGATGACGAATATTTCCTTTACGAGGAAGCAAGACCCGGACTTGTATTCAACTTGTGAGAAAGGATAGAATAGTCCTAGTCCTACTAGGACTCCACATATAACCCGCCCCTTCAACATATATAAGGAGGGGCAGGGCTCCCCAAAGAGGGACAGAAAATAATCTCTAGGGCTAGACACAAAGAGCCGGCTTACCGGCGACTCTCCCATGAGCATAATGAGATATAGCCACAAACAGCATGTAGGGTTATTACCGGATGATGTTTCCCGGGGCCCGAAGCTGTCTAAATCCTTGTCTTATGTTGCGTCTCTCGATTCCGCTCAACCCCTCTCAAGCTACCACATAAATGCGTTGGCCTCGCGACTAAGTCCTGACACTAAGGACATCTGCCGTGACAATTCCACGACAGTTTTGGGTTGGGCCTCCGGTTAGTAGGTTAGTCCCAAAAATGATATAAAAGTGTAAAATAAAGCCCATTGACATCCAAAATAGATAATATAATAGCATGGAGAAATCAAAAATTATAGATACGTTGGAGACGTATCACACTGCCGTTTAGGTCATATTGGTGTAAAGCGCATGAAGAAACTCCATGCAGATGGGCTTTTGGAATCACTTGATTATGAATCATTTGATACTTGTGAACCATGCATCATGGGCAAGATGACTAAAACTCCGTTCTCCGGAACAATGGAGCGAGCCAATGACTTATTGGAAATAATACATATCGATGTATGCGGTCCAATGAGTGTTGAGGCACGCGGTGGGTATCGTTATTTTTTGACCTTCACATGTGATTTGAGCAGATATGGGTATATCTACTTGATGAAACACAAGTCTAAAACATTTGAAAAGTTCACAGAATTTCAGAGTGAAGTGGAGAATCATCATAACAAGAAAATAAAGTTTCTATGATCTAATTGTGGAGGGAAATATTTGAGTTACAAGTTTGGCCTTCATTTAAAACAATGTAGAATAGTTTCACAACTCATGCCACCTGGAACACCACAGCGTAATGGTGTGTCCGAACATCGTAACCATACTTTATTAGATATGGTGCGACCTATGATGTCTCTTACCGATTTACCACTATCATTTTGGGGTTATGCATTAGAGACAGTTGCATTCACGTTAAATAGGGCACCGTCTAAATCCGTTGAGATGACACCGTATGAACTATGGTTTGGTAAGAATGTCATTTCTTAAAGTTTGGGGTTGCGATGCTTATGTAAAAAAGTTTCAAACTGATAAGCTCGAACTAAATTGGAGAAGTGCGTCTTCATAGGATACCCAAAAGAAACTGTTGGGTACACCTTCTATCACAGATCTGAAGGCAAGATTTTTGTTGCTAAGAATGGATCCTTTCTGGAGAAGGAGTTTCTCTCAAAAGAAGTGAGTGGGAGGAAAGTAGAACGTGATGAGGTAATTGTACCTTCTCTCGAATTGGAAAGTAGCTCATCACAGAAATCAGTTCCAGTGATGCCTAGACCAACTAGAGAGGAAGCTAATGATAATGATCATGAAACTTCAGATCAAGTTACTACTGAACCTCGTAGGTCAACCAGAGCACGTTCCGCAACAGAGCGGTGCGGTAATCCTGTTCTGTAAGTCATGTTACTAGACCATGACGAACCTATGAACTATGAGGAAGCGATGATGAGCCCAGATTCCGATAAATGTCTTGAGGCCATGAAATCTGAGATAGGATCCATGTATGAGAACAAAGTGTGGACTTTGGTTGACTTGCCCGATGATCGGCAAGCCATAGAGAATAAATGGATCTTCAAGAAGAAGACTGACGATGATGGTAATGTTACTATCTACAAAGCTCGACTTGTTGCGAAAGGTTTTTTGACAAGTTCAAGGAGTTGACTATGATGAGACCTTCTCATCCATAGTGATGCTTAAGTCTGTCCGAATCATGTTAGCAATTGATGCATTTATAATTATGAAATCTGGCAAGTGGATGTCAAAACTGCATTCCTTAATGGATTTCTCCAAGAAGAGTTGTATATGATTCAACCAGAAGGTTTTGTCGATCCTAAAGGTGCTAACAAAGTGTGCAAGCTCCAGCGATCCATTTATGGACTGGTGCAAGCATCTCGGAGTTGGAATATACGCTTTAATAATTTGATCAAAGCATATGGTTTTATACAGACTTCCGGAGAAGCCTGTATTTACAAGAAAGTGAGTGGGAGCTCTGTAGAATTTCTAATATTATATGTGGATGACATATTGCTGATTGGAAATGATATAGAATTTCTGGAAAGCATAAAAAGATACTTGAACAAAAGTTTTTCAATGAAAGACCTCGGTAAAGCTGCTTATATATTAGGCATCAAGATCTATACAGATAGATTAAGACGCTTAATTGGACTTTCACAAAGCACATACCTGATACGTCTCCAACGTATCTACTTTTACAAACAATTTTGCCCTTGTTTTGGACTCTAACATGAATAATTTGACTGGAACAAACCCGAACTGACGCTGTTTTCAGCAGAATTGCCATGGTGTTATTTTTGTGCAGAAATAAAAGCTCTCAGAATGACCTGAAAATCAACGGAGAATATTTTTGGAATATATAAAAAATAATGGCGAAAGAATCCATGTCAAGGGGCCCACACCCTGTCCACGAGGGTGGGAGCGCGCCTACCCCCTCGACGCGCCCCCCTACCCCGTGGGCCCCCTGACACTCCACCGACCTCAACTCCAACTCTATATATTCACTTTCGGGGAGAAAAAAATAGGAGAGAAGGATTCATCGCGTTTTACGATACGGAGCCTCCGCCAAGCCCTAATCTCTCTCGGGAGGGCTGATTTGGAGTCCGTTCGGGGCTTCGGAGAGGGGAATCCGTCGCCATCATCATCATCAACCTTCCTCCATCACCAATTTCATGATGCTCACCGTCGTGCGTGAGTAATTCCATCGTAGGCTTGCTGGACGGTGATGGGTTGGATGAGATTTATCATGTAATCGAGTTAGTTTTGTTAGGGTTTGATCCCTAGTATCCACTATGTTCTGAGATTGATGTTGCTATGACTTTTCTATGCTTAATGCTTGTCACTAGGGCCCGAGTGCCATGATTTCAGATCTGAACCTATTATGTTTTCATGAATATATGTGAGTTCTTCATCCTATCTTGCAAGTCTATAGTCACCTATTATGTGTTATGATCCGTTAACCCCGAAGTGACAATAATCAGGATCATTACCGGTGATGACCGTAGTTTGAGGAGTTCATGTATTCACTATGTGTTAATGCTTTGGTCCGGTACTCTATTAAAAGGAGGCCTTAATATCCCTTAGTTTCCAATAGGACCCCGCTGTCACGGGAGGGTAGGACAAAAGATGTCATGCAAGTTCTTTTCCATAAGCACGTATGACTATATTCGGAATACATGCCTACATTACATTGATGAACTGGAGCTAGTTCTGTGTCACCCTATGTTATAACTATTGCATGAGGAATCGCATCCGACATAATTATCCATCATTGATCCATTGCCTACGAGCTTTTCATATATTGTTCTTCGCTTATTTACTTTTCCGTTGCTACTGTTACAATCACTATAAAACCAAAAATATTACTTTTGCTACCGTTACCAACTCAGCTGCTAATACTTGAGAATTTCTTTGGCTCCCCTTGTGTCGAATCAATAAATTTGGGTTGAATACTCTACCCTCAAAAACTGTTGCGATCCCCTATACTTGTGGGTTATCAAGACTATTTTCTGGCGCCGTTGCCGGGGAGCATAGCTCTATTCTTTGAGTCACTTGGGATTTATATCTACTGATCACTATGAAGAACTTGAACGATAAAAGAACCAAGATTTTTCCCTCAACTACGACGGGAGGTAAGGAACTGCCATCTAGCTCTGCACTTGATTCACCTTCTGTTTTGTGTGAACTTGCGACACCTACTCCTGCTATTCATTCTGATATGTCGCATGTTATTGATGATGCCACTTCTACTTTGCGTGATACTTATGATGAAACTACTTCTATGCTTGATAATACTGTGCCACTCGGTGAATTTCTTGATGAATAACTTGCTAGGGATAGAGAGAATAAAATTATTGAAACTGATAATATTGATGAATGTGATGATGAAGATTCTCCCCCTAGATATGAATTGCCCGTTGTTGCCCGAGGGTTATGTTATGGATGAAGAAACTGCTAGAGACTTCTTAGCTTGCAATAATAGATCTGATCTTAAGAAATTATTAGCTAAGCTTAAAGAAAAATCCTTGAATGCTAGAATGAAACATGACCCTGCTTTTGCTACTTCACCTATCTTTATTACTGATAAGGATTATGATATCTCTATCGATCCTGAGTTAATTACTTCGGTTGAATCTGATCCTTTTTATGGCCATGAATCTTTAACTGTTGTGGCACATCTTACTAAATTAAATGATATAGACACCCTACTCATGATGAGAAAACTCGATATTACTTTATCCTTAAGTTGTTTCCGTTCTCATTAAAGGGTGATGCTAAAACATGGTTTAATTCTCTTGATCCTGGTTGTGTGCGTAGTCCCCCAGGATATGATTTATTACTTCTCTGCTAAATATTTCCCCGCTCATAAGAAACAAGCTACTTTAAGGGAAATATATAATTTTGTGCAAATTGAAGAAGAGAGTCTCCCACAAGCTTTGAGGAGGCTTCTTTGATTACTTAATGCTTTGCCTGATCATCCTCTCAAGAAAAATGAAATACTTGATATCGTTTATAATGGACTAACCGATGCTTCCAGAGACTACCTGGATAGTTGTGTGGTTGTGTTTTCAGGGAAAGAATAGTTGATCAAGTTGAATTGCTATTGAATAATATGTTGAGTAATGAAAATGATTGGACACTTCCTGAACCAACTCCTAAGCCAACTCCGAAGAAAAGGGGTATTATATCCCTCAGTCCCGAAGATATGCAAGAGGCAAAGAAATCTATGAAAGAAAAAGGTATTAAAGCTGAAGATGTTAAGAATTTACCACCTATTGAAGAAATACATGGTCTTGATAACCCGACATAGGTAGTAAAGGTAAATTCTCTCTATAGATTTGATAAATGTGAAATCCCATCTACTAAGTTTGCTAGCCAATGCTTGGATGAGTTTGATGACTTTATGGTTAGGCAAGAAGACTTCAATGCTTATGTTGGTAGACAATTGAAACGTAATGCTTATATGATTGAACACTTGAGTGATTATATGTCTAGAGTTAAAGGTGAACTTAAACTTATTAGTAAACATGCTTCTATGGTTACCACTCAAGTAGAACAACTACTTAAGGCTCAGAATGATTTGCTCAATGAATTAAATAATAAGAAAAATGATAATGTTGTTAGAGTTATGACTAGAGGGGGTAAAATGACTCAGGAACCTTTGTATCCTGAGGGCCACCCTAAGAGAATTGAGCAAGATTCTCAAAGGACTAATGTTGATGATAGGACTTTGCATGCTTCTAGTGAACCTGTTGTAGACACACCTGAGAATCCAATGACATTTCTATTTCTGACGCTGAAACACAATCTGGTAATAAACATGAACCTAGTGATAATGTTAATGATGATGTTCATGTTGATGCTCAACCTAGCAATAACAATGATGTAGAGATTGAACCAGCTGTTGATCTTGATAACCCATAATCAAAGAATCAATGTTATGATAAGAGAGACTTTTTTGCTAGGAAGCACGGTAAGGAAAGAGAACCATGGGTTCAGAAACCCATGCCTTTTCCTCCTAAACCATCCAAGAAAAAGGATGATGAGGATTTTGAGCGCTTTGCTGAAATGATAACACCTATCTTTTTGCGTATGCGTTTGACTGGTATGCTTAAAATGAACCCTTATGCTAAGTATATGAAAGATATTGTTACTAATAAAAGAAAGATACCGGAAGCTGGAATTTCCACCATGCTTGCTAATTATACTTTTAAGGGTGGAATACCTAAGAAACTAGGAGATCCCGGAGTACCAATTATACCATGCTCCATTAAAAGAAACTATGTTAAAACTGCTTTATGTGATCTTGGAGCCGGTGTTAGTGTTATGTCTCTCCCTTTATATCGTAGACTTGATTTGAATAAGTTGACACCTACTAAAATATCTTTGCAAATGGTTGATAAATCTGTTGGGGAACGTAGCAGAAATTCAAAATTTTCTACGCATCACCAAGATCAATCTATGGAGTAATCTAGCAACGAGGGGAAGGAGAGTGCATCTACATACCCTTGTAGATCGCTAAGCGGAAGCGTTCAAGTGAACAGGGTTGATGGAGTCGTACTCGTCGTGATCCAAATCACAGATGATCCTAGTGCCGAATGGACGGCACCTCCGCGTTCAACACACGTATAGCCTGGTGACGTCTCCTACGCCTTGATCCAGCAAGGGGAGAAGGAGAGGTTGGGGAAGACTCCATCCAGAAGCAGCACGACGGCATGGTGGTGAAGGAGGAGCGTGGCAATCCTGCAGGGCTTCGCCAAGCACCGCGGGAGAAGAGGAGGACTTGGGAGAGGGGGAGGACTGCGCCAAGACTTGGGTGCGGCTGCCCTCCCACCTCCCAACATATATATAGGGGCAAGGGAGAGGGGGGCCGGCCCCCTCAGATCCAATCTGAGGAGGGGGCGGCGGCCAAGGGGGGTTGTCGCCCCCCAAGGCAAGGTGGCGCCCCCCTTTTAGGGTTCCCCCAAACCCTAGGCGCATGGGCCCTAGGGGGGAGGCGCCCAGCCCACTAAGGGGCTGGTCCTCTCTCCACACACAGCCCATAGGGCCATCCGGGGCAGGTGGACCCCGGAACCCCTCCAGTGGTCCTGGTACAATACCGGTAACCCCCGAATTATTCCGGTGACCGTATGATGACTTCCCATATATAAATCTTTACCTCTGGACCATTCCGGAACTCCTCGTGACATCCAGGATCTCATCCGGGACTCCGAACAACATTCGGTAACCACGTAAATCTATTCCCTGTAACCCTAGCGTCATCGAACCTTAAGTGTGTAGACCCTACGGGCTCAGGAGTCATGCAGACATGGCCGAGACAACTCTCCGGTCAATAACCAACAGCAGGATCTGGATACCCATGTTGGCTCCCACATGCTCCACGATGATCTCATCGGATGAACCACGATGTCAAGGATTCAATCAATCCCGTATACAATTCCCTTTGTCCATCGGTACGATACTTGCCCGAGATTCGATCGTCGGTATCCGATACCTTATTCAATCTCGTTACCGGCAAGTCTCTTTACTCGTTCCGTAACACATCATCCCGTGATCAACTCCTTGGTCACATTGTGCACATTATGATGATGTCCTACCTACCTCCTGGTGGACCCCCGGAACCCCTCTAGTGGTCCCGGTACATACGGTAACCCTCGGAACACTTATTCCGGTGACCGTGAACTTCCATATATAAATCTTTACCTCCAGACCATTCGGAACTCCTCGTGACGTCCAGGATCTCATCCGGGACTCAGAACAACATTCGGTAACCGCGTAATATCTTTCCCTATAACCCTAGCATCATCGAACCTTAAGTGTGTAGACCCTACGGGCTCAGGAGTCATGCAGACATGGCCGAGACAACTCTCCGGTCAATAACCAACAGCGGGATCTGGATACCCATGTTGGCTCCCACATGCTCCACGATGATCTCATCGGATGAACCACGATGTCAAGGATTCAATCAATCCCGTATACAATTCCCTTTGTCCATCGGTACGATACTTGCCCGAGATTCGATCGTCGGTATCGATACCTTGTTCAATCTCGTTACCGGCAAGTCTATTTACTCGTTCCGTAACACATCATCCCGTGATCAACTCCTTGGTCACATTGTGCACATTATGATGATGTCCTACCGAGTGGGCCCAGAGATACCTCTCCGTTACACGGAGTGACAAATCCCAGTCTCCGATTCATGCCAACCCAACAGACACTTTCGGAGATACCCTGTAGTGAACCTTTATAGCCACCCAGTTACGTTGTGACGTTTGGCACACCCAAAGCACTCCTACGGTATCCGGGAGTTGCACAATCTCATGGTCTAAGGAAATGATACTTGACATTAGAAAAGCTTTAGCATACGAACTACACGATCTTTGTGCTAGGCTTAGGATTGGGTCTTTGTCCTCACATCATTCTCCTAATGATGTGATCCCGTTATCAACGACATCCAATGTCCATGGTCAGGAAACCGTAACCATCTATTGATCAACGAGCTAGTCAACTAGAGGCTTACTAGGGACATGGTGTTGTCTATGTTGTATCCACACATGTATCTGAGTTTCCTATCAATACAATTCTAGCATGGATAATAAACGTTTATCATGAACAATGAAATATATAATAATAACTAATTTATTATTGCCTCTAGGGCATATTTCCAACAGTCTCCCACTTGCACTATTGTCAATAATCTAGTTCACATCGCCATGTGATTAACACTCACATGTCACATCGCCATGTGACCAACATCCAAGAGTCTACTAGACTCAATGATCTAGTTCACATCACTATGTGATAAACACTCAAAGAGTTCTGGGTTTGATCATGTTATGTTTGTGAGAGAGGTTGTAGTCAATGGGTCTTGCCATATTCAGATCCCTATGTATTTCGCAAAACTTTATATCGTAGATGTTGCTACCATGTTCCACTTGGAGCTATTCCAAATTATTGCTTCATTATACGTATCCGGTATCTCTACTCAGAGCTATCCGGATAGGTGTTAAGCTTGCATCGACGTAACTCTTTACGTCGAACTCTTTATCACCTCCATAACCGAGAAACATTTCCTTATTCCTCTAAGGATAATTTTGACCGCTATCTGGTGATCTACTCCTAGATCACCTTTGTACCCTCTTGCCAGACATGTGGCAAGGCACACATCAGGTGCGGTACTTCAGCATGGCATACCATATAGAGCCTATGACAAAAGCATAGGGGACGACCTTCGTCCTTCCTCTTTCTTCTGCCGTGGTCAAGCTTTGAGTCTTACTCAACTTCACACCTTACAACTCAGGTAAGAACCCCTTCTTTGACTGATCTATTTTGAACTCCTTCAAAAAACATGTCAAGGTGTGCATTCTTTGAAAGTATCATCAGGCGTTTTGATCTATCTCTATAGATCTTGATGCCCAATATGTAAGCAGCTTTATCCAGGTCTTCCTTTGAAAATCACTCTTCAAACAACCGTTTATGCTTTCCAGAAATTCTACATTATTTCGGATCAACAATATGTCATCCACATATACTTATCAGAAATGTTGTAGTGCTCCCACTCACTTTCTTGTAAATACAAGTTTCTAGCAAACATTGTATAAACCTAAAAGCTTTGATCACTCCATCAAAATATATATTCCGATTCCGAGATGCTTGCTCTAGTCCATAGAAGGATTGCTGGAGCCAGCATACCTTTTAGCATCCTTAGGATCGACAAAACCTTTTATTGTATCACATACAACTTTTCTTACGAAAACTGGTAAGAAAACTTGTTTTGACATCCATCTGTAAGATTTCATAATCGAAAAATACAGCTAATGCTATCATGATTCCGACGGACTTAAGCATCTCTACGGGTGAGAAATTCTCATCGTAGTCAACTCCTTGAACTTGTGAAAAGACTCTTTCCCACAAGTCGAGCTTCATAGACGGTAACATTACCGCCCACGGCTGTCTTCTTCTTAAAGATCCATTTATCTCTTGCCGATCATCGGGCAAGTCCACCAAAGTCCATTCTTTGTTCTGATACATGGATCCTGTCTCGGATTTCATGGCTTCTAACCATTTGTCGGAATATGGGCCCACCATCGCTTCTCCATAGCTCGTAGGTTCATTGTTGTCTAACAACATGATATCTAAGACAGGATTACCGTACCACTCGGGAGTAGTACATATCCTTGTCGACCTACGAGGTTCGATAGCAACTTGATCCGAAGCTTCATGATCACTATCATTAACTTCCTATTCAACAGACGTAGGTGCCACAGAAAACATCTTTCTGCCTTGCATCACTCTCTGGTTGAAGTAAAGGTTCGACAACCTCATCAAGTTCTATCTTCCTCCCACTCAATTCTATCGAGAGAAACTCCTTCTCGAGAAAGGACCCGTTCTTAGCGACAAACAATTTGCCCTTGGATCTGAGATAGAAGGTATACCCAACTGTCACCCTTGGGTATCCTATGAAGATGTGTTTGTCCGCTTTTGGGTTCGAGCTTCTCCGGCTAAAGCCTTAAGCATTGCAGCCCCAAACATTAAGAAACGACAACTTTGGTTTCTTGCCAAACCAATTTTCATACGGCGTCGTCTCAACGGACTTATATGGTGTCCTATCTAAAGTGAATGCAGCTGTCTCTAATGCATAACCTCAAAATGAAAACGGTAGATCGGTAAGAGACATCATAGATCGCACCATATCTCATAAGGTTCTATTACGACGTCTGGACACACCATTACAACTGTGGTATTCCAGGTGGCTTCAACTATGAAACAATTCCACAATATCTTAAGTGATTGCCAAACTCATAACTCAGAAATTCTCATCGATCAGATCGTAGGAATTTGATCTTCTTGTTATGATGATTCTTAACTTCACTCTGAAATTGCTTGAACTTTTCAAACGTTTCAGACTTGTGCTTCATTAAGTAAATATACCTATATCTACTCAAATCGTCAGTGAAGATGAGAAAATAGCGATATCCACCGCACGCTTCAATTCTCATTGGATCACACGCATCAGCATGTATGATTTCCAATAAGTCACTTGCCCGTTTCATTGTACCTGAAAACGGGGTCTTAGTCATCCTGCCTATGAGGCATGGCTCGCATGTGTCAAGCGATTCAAAATCAAGTGACTCCAAACATCCATCGACATGGAGTTTCTTCATGCATCTTACACCAATATGACCTAAGCGGCAGTGCCACAAGAAAGTGGTACTATCATTATTAACTCTACATCTTTTGGCGTGAACATGTGTATTACCATGACCGAGATTCAATGAACCATTCACATAGGGTGCATGACCATGAAAGGTATTATTCATGTAAACAGAATAGCCATTATTCTCTAACTTAAATGAATAACCGTATTGCAATGAACATGATCTAATCATATTCATGCTCAACGTAGACACCTGATAACATTTATCTAGGTTCAATACTAATCCCGAAGGTAGATGGAGCGTGCGATGGTGATCTCATCAACTTTGGAAACACTTCCAACACACATCGTCACCTCGCCCTTAGCCAGTCTCCGTTTAGTCCGTAGCTTTTGCTTCAAGTCACCAATAATAGTAACTGAACCGGTATCCAATACCCAGGTGCTACTAGGAGTACTAGTGAGGTACACATTAATAACACGTATAAATTTTGTTGAAGTTGCCAGCCTTCTTATCTACCATGCATTTGGGGTAATCCCGCTACCAGTGACCGTTCCCTTTACAATAGAAGCACTTAGTCTCGGGTTTGGGTTCAACCTTGGGTTCCTTCACTGGAGCGGCAACTGGTTTGCCATCCATGAATTTTCCCTTCTAGCCCTTGCCCTTATTGAAACCAGTGGTCTTGTTAAACCATCAACACTTGATGCTCCTTCTTGATTTCTACCTTTTGCGGTCTTAAGCACCATGAACAGCTCCGGGATCAACTCCATCCCTTGCATGTCATAGTTCATCACGAAGATCTAGTAGCTTAGTGATAGTGGCCAGAGAACTCTATCAATCACTATCTTATCTGGAAGTTTAACTCCCACTTGATTTAAGTGATTGTAGCACCCAGACATTCTGAGCACATGCTCACTAGCTGAGCTATTCTCCTCCATCTTGTTGGCAAAAGAACTTGTCAGAGGTCTCACACCTCTCAACACGGGCATGAGCCTGAAATCCCAATTTCAGCTCTTGGAACATCTCATATGTTCTATGGCGTTCAAAACATCATTGGAATCCCGATTCTAAGCCGTAAAGTGTGGTGCACTAAACTATCAAGTAGTCATCAGGATGTGTCTGTCAGGTGTTCACAACATCCACAGACGACGTTGTAGGGGTTTGCACATTGAGCGGTGCATCAAAGACGTAAGCCTTTTGTGTAGCAGTGAGGACACTCCTCGGACTACGGACCTAGTCCGCATCATTGCTTACAATATCTTTCAACTTAATCTTTCTCTAGGAACGTATTGAAATAGGGAGCTACAACGTGAGCTATTTATCTACAACATATTTGCGAAGACAATTCAGACTATGTTTATGATAATTGAGTTCATCTAATGAACTCCCACTCAGATAGACATCCCTCTAGTCATCTAAGTGAAACATGATCCGAGTCAACTAGGCCGTGTCCGATCATCACGTGAGACGGACTAGTCAACATCGGTGAACATCTTCATGTTGATCGTATCTTCTATACGACTCATGCTCGACCTTTCGGTCTTCCGTGTTCCGAGGCCATGTCTGTACATGCTAGGCTCGTCAAGTCAACCTAAGTGTATTGCGTGTGTAAATCTGGCTTACACCCGTTGTATTCGAACGTTAGAATCTATCACACCCGATCATCACGTGGTGCTTCAAAACAACGAACCTTCGCAATGGTGCACAGTTAGGGGGAACACTTTTCTTGAAATTTTAGCGAGGGATCATCTTATTTAAGCTACCGTCGTTCCAAGCAAATAAGATGTAAAACATGATAAACATCACATGCAATCAAATAGTGACATGATATGGCCAATATCATTTTGCTCCTTTTGATCTCCATCTTCGGGTCTCCATGATCATCGTTGTCACCGGCATGACACCATGATCTCCATCATCGTGTCTTCTTGAAGTTGTCTCATCATCTATTACTTCTACTACTATGGCTAACGCTTTAGCAATAAAGTAAAGTAATTACATGACGTTTAAGTTGACACGCAGTCATAAATAAATTAAGACAACTCCTATGGCTCCTGCCGGTTGTCATACTCATCGACATGCAAGTCGTGATTCCTATTACAAGAACATGATCAATCTCATACATCACATATATCATTCATCACATCCTTTTGGCCATATCACATCACAAGGCATATGCTGCAAAAACAAGTTAGACGCCCTCTAATTGTTGTTGCAAGTTTTTACGTGGCTGCTATAGGTTTCTAGCAAGAACGTTTCTTACCTACGCCAAAACCACAACGTGATATGCCAATTTCTATTTACCCTTCATAAGGACCCTTTTCATTGAATCCGATCCGACTAAAGTGGGAGAGACAGACACCCGCTAGCCACCTTATGCAACTAGTGCATGTCAGTAGGTGGAACCAGTCTCACGTAAGCGTACGTGTAAGGTCGGTCCGGGCCGCTTCATCCCACGATGTCGCCGAATCAAGATAAGACTAGTAACGGCAAGTAAATTGACAATATCGACGCCCACAACTGCTTTGTGTTCTACTCGTGCATAGAAACTACGCATAGACCTAGCTCATGATGCCACTGTTGGGGAACGTAGCAGAAATTCAAAATTTTCTACGCGTCACCAAGATCAATCTATGGAGTAATCTAGCAATGAGGGGAAGGATAGTGCATCTACATACCCTTGTAGATCGCTAAGCGGAAGCGTTCAAGTGAACGGGGTTGATGGAGTCGTACTCGTCGTGATCCAAATCACCGATGATCCTAGTGCCGAACGGACGGCACCTCCGCGTTCAACACACGTACAGCCCGGTGACGTCTCCTACGCCTTGATCCAGCAAGGGGAGAAGGAGAGGTTGGGGAAGACTCCATCCAGCAGCAGCACGACGGCATGGTGGTGAAGGAGGAGCGTGGCAATCCTGCAGGGCTTCGCCAAGCACCGCGGGAGAAGAGGAGGACTTGGGAGAGGGGGAGGGCTGCGCCAAGACTTGGGTGCGGCTGCCCTCCCACCTCCAACATATATATAGGGGCAAGGGAGAGGGGGGTCGGCCCCCTCAGATCCAATCTGAGGAGGGGGCGGCGGCCAGGGGGGGTTGCCTTGCCCCCCAAGGCAAGGGGGGCGCCCCCCCTTTTAGGGTTCCCCCAAACCCTAGGCGCATGGGCCCTAGGGGGAGGCGCCCATCCCACTAAGGGGCTGGTCCTCTCTCCACACACAGCCCATAGGGCCCTCCGGGGCAGGTGGACCCTCCTGGTGGACCCCCGGAACCCCTCTAGTGGTCCCGGTACAATATCGGTAACCCTCGAATTATTCCGGTGACCGTATGATGACTTCCCATATATAAATCTTTACCTCCAGACCATTTCGGAACTCCTCGTGACGTCCAGGATCTCATCCGGGACTCAGAACAACATTCGGTAACCACGTAAATCTATTCCCTGTAACCCTAGCATCATCGAACCTTAAGTGTGTAGACCCTACGGGCTCAGGAGTCATGCAGACATGGCCGAGACAACTCTCCGGTCAATAACCAACAGCGGGATCTGGATACCCATGTTGGCTCCCACATGCTCCACGATGATCTCATCGGATGAACCACGATGTCAAGGATTCAATCAATCCCGTATACAATTCCCTTTGTCCATCGGTACGATACTTGCCCGAGATTCGATCGTCGGTATCCGATACCTTGTTCAATCTCGTTACCGGCAAGTCTATTTACTCGTTCCGTAACACATCATCCCGTGATCAACTCCTTGGTCACATTGTGCACATTATGATGATGTCCTACCGAGTGGACCCAGAGATACCTCTCCGTTTACACGGAGTGACAAATCCCAGTCTCGATTCATGCCAACCCAACAGACACTTTCGGAGATACCTGTAGTGAACCTTTATAGCCACCCAGTTACGTTGTGACGTTTGGCACACCCAAAGCACTCCTACGGTATCCGGGAGTTGCACAATCTCATGGTCTAAGGAAATGATACTTGACATTAGAAAAGCTTTAGCATACGAACTACACGATCTTTGTGCTAGGCTTAGGATTGGGTCTTGTCCATCACATCATTCTCCTAATGATGTGATCCCGTTATCAACGACATCCAATGTCCATGGTTAGGAAACCGTAACCATCTATTGATCAACGAGCTAGTCAACTAGAGGCTTACTAGGGACATGGTGTTGTCTATGTATCCACACATGTATCTGAGTTTCCTATCAATACAATTCTAGCATGGATAATAAACGATTATCATGAAAATGAAATATATAATAATAACTAATTTATTATTGCCTCTAGGGCATATTTCCAACAAAATCAACTGCTATACATGTCGGTATTTGTGAGGATGTGCCTATTGTGGTTGCAAACGTTACTATTTTAACGGACTTTGTTATTCTTGATATTCCCGAGGACGGTAGTATGTCGATTATCCTTGGTGGACCCTTTTTGAATATTGCAGGGGCTGTTATTGATTGCAACAAAGGCAATGTCACTTTTCATGTTAATGGTAATGAGCATATGGTACACTTTCCAAGGAAACAACCTCAAGTCCACAGTATCAATTCTATTGGAAAAATTTCAACAATCACTATTGGAGGTTTTGAATTTCCTCTTCCTACTGTCAAGAAGAAATATGATATTCTTATTGTTGGGGATGTGCACATCCCCGTTGAGGTAACCTAGTGTTATTCGAAATTTCTCCGGTTTCATTGCGTCGGAATGAGTTTGTTAACAAAACTTGATCAACCTTGTCACTAGATTCCTTTTGATGAGCATGAGATGGATGAAGTTAGAAAGCACAACTTTTTGTACCCTCTTTTTACTTTCTGTTATTTAGTTTAAATAAAGCAAAAATAGTATTTCCTGTCTATTTTCTGAATTATCCTTGCAATAAAAAATACCCCAAAAATAAAAGTTCTCCAAATGCCCTGAAAATGAAATATGATTTTCTTTTCCAGGATATTTAAGAATTTTTGGCACTGAGAACACACCAGGGGGCTCACCATGTGCCCACGAGGCTGGAGGGCACACCCTACCTCCCTGGGCGCGCCCCCTGCCTCGTGGACCCCACGTGGGTCCCCTCCACTTATCCTCGCACCCACACACTTCGTCTTCCTCCAGAAAAAACTATCCACCAGCTCAATCCCGAGTTCTAGCTCATCTTGCTGCCATTTTTGATCTCCTTGCTCAAAGCTCCATTGACAAAACTGCTTTTGGGGATTGTTATTCGGTATGTGACTCCTCCAATGGTATAATTAGTTTTTGTTCTAGTGCTTTATTTATTGCAAATTTTTGCTGCTTTGGTGACCCTGTTCTTGAGCTTGCACGTCAAATTTATGTGGTCAAAAGTAGTTTTAATGCACGATATGGCCTCTAGGCACTTGTAGGAGTAGTTGCTATCAATCTTGTTGAGTTTGGTTCACTTTTATTTTAAGTTACTAAAAATTTCAGAAATTTTCAAAAAAATATGAAGAGATTTTTGAGTGGCTCATCGAGTCGAAGCTCTAAGGATAAGCAAAGTGAAGAGAATAAGAAGCCCAAGTATAATCTCCCTCGTACTGCGGAGGTTCGGCCGTGTGAATGGCCTTGTGATGAGTTCTTGAGAGAAGCCGGGATTTATGAAGATTTTTATTATTTGGCTGAGAATGCAGGCCTCACAGACTTCCTCCACGACCAGCGCGAATAGTATCTCTTACTCACCAATATTTTTGTGCAAAATTTTCATTTCCATGCTAGGAGATCACCACCTTCGGTGGAATTTTATTTATATGATGAGCATAAGGAGATGTCACTTTATGATTTCTGCCGGGTTTGTAGGATACCCTTTGAGGGCAGCATAAAGGAACCACATCGTAATGATGTGGAGGGATTTATTGATACAAGTGCTGTAGGGGAAACGAGGAAAGTTTCCGAAGCAAGAATCACTAGCATACATTTTCCTGTTCTACGTTACTTTGCAATATTTGCTAGTAGATGCTTAATTGGTCGCGGGAACTGTGGAAATCTTAGTGCCCCTGATATTGTTATTTTGCGCTATGCTTTGTTTCGTGATACCACTTTTAGTTTAGGCGCTATTGTTGCTAAACTGTTAAATCTGAACCGTATAAAGGGTCCCGTCTTAGGAGGCATCTCCGTCTCGCGCCTTCCTGCATACTTTAACATACCTATTAGGCATTTTGAGAAAGAGGAAAAGTTGCTGCCTCATATTTCTCTAGATTATAAGAGCATGGTAGCACATGATTTTATTGTTAAGCATAAGAAGAAGGTGCTTAACTATAGACTGATATTTGATAAGAAACACTTTGAGACTATTACATTGCCTGCTCCCTCTTTGTTCAACATATTTTCAGGTACGTACCTTGTTTTACCGGAGACCATTCAGGCATACAAGAGCCTGACATCAGCTCTAGAGCCGGAGCCACTATCTGATCCTCACCGTCGGTCTGTTTATCAGTGGGATCCGGAGGAGATCGCCAACCAGTGGCACCCCGAAGACCCTCCTCAGTACACCGGAGAGGGCAGTTTTGATCCATGTGCATAGACCAACTTAGGCCAAAAGCCTAAGCTTGGGGGAGTACGTATTTCTCACCGACATTACATTCATGTTCACACACTCATGCCAGTTGTCGGTGCTCATACTTTTTCATTGTATCATCCATGCTAGTTTATTTTCTTTTTAAGCTTTCTTCTTGTGTGTTTGAAAACCCCTTAAGAAAAACTAAAAAAATAGTTGTAGCTTAGTTTACTTTCCATGCCTGTAGTAGTAGTAGTAATTAAAAGAAAACCCAAAAGATTTCTCGTTCTTCTATTGCTTGTTGGGAGCTTTCCCGTGAAAATAGTTGTGTTTCTTTTCTTTTTCTTTGGGGTCGAGAGGAGAAGACCATAATGAAAATGTGGAGTGGCTCTCATATGCATTATTGTTGATCTAACAAAGAGCCCATATTACCTTGTCTTCTCCCTTGAATTGAATGCTTGCATATTCCAGCTTAGTCCAATGCACGTGCAATATTATTATTATCCACATTGTTCGGTCGTGCAAGTGAAAGGCAATAATGACGATATATGATGAACTGATTGAGATGGAAAAAGCTGGTATGAACTCGACCTCTCTTGTTTTTGTAAATATGATTAGTTCATCGTTCCTGATTCAGCCTATTATGAATGAAACATGTTTGCAATGACAATTAGAGATTATAGTTGCCCATGCCATGCTTAATTTGCTAGGAGTTTATAATGGTTTACCTTGCGTGCCAGCATTCTATTAAAATGGTTGTGATCTGGTATGATAGGGTGGTATCCTTCTTTGAACGATTGAGTGGCTTGACTTGGCACATGTTCACGCATGTAGTTGAAACAAAATCAACTTAGCCTCCATGATATTTATGTTCATGGTGAATTATATCCTACTCATGCTTGCATTCAGTGTTGATTAATTTTAATGCATGTTCATGACTGTTGTCGCTCTCTAGCTGGTCGCTTCTCAGTCTCTTTCTAGCCTTCACTTGTACTAAGCAGGAATACTGCTTGTGCATCCAACTCCATAAACCCCAAAAGTTATTCCATATGAGTCCACCATACCTTCCTATATGCAGTATCTACCTGCCATTCCAAGTAAATTTGTATGTGCCAAACTCTAAACCTTCAAATAAAAATTCTGTTTTGTATGCTCGAATAGCTCATGCATCAACTAGGGCTATCTGTATCTTCCATGCTAGGCGGGTTATTCTCAAGAGGAGTGGACTCCGCTCCTCACTCACGAGAAAATGGCTGGTCACCGGGATGCCTAGTCCCATGCTCAAATCAAATCAAAATAATTGCAAACAAAACTCCCCCAGGATTATTGTTAGTTGGAGGCACCCGTTGTTTCGGGCAAGCCATGGATTGATGCTTGTTGGTGGTGGGGGAGTATAAACTTTACCATTCTTCTTGGGAACCGCCTATAATGTGTGTAGCATGGAAGATATCGAGATCTCTCGGTTGTTATGTTGACAATGAAAGTATACCACTCAAAATATTATTCATCTCTATTTCAAAACCGAGCTCTGGCACCTCTACAAATCCCTGCTTGCCTCTACAAAGGGCCTATCTATTTACTTTTATGTTGAGTGATCATCCTCTTATTAAAAAGCACCAGTTGGAGAGCACCGTTGTCATTTGCATCCATTATTGTTAGTTTACATTGAGTATGACTATGACTGGATCTCTTTTACCATGAATTATAATGTCTAGTCAGTCCTTGATATTTAAAGGTGCTCTGCATTTATGTTTTGCGATCTCAGAAAGGGCTAGCGAGATACCATCTTGTTATATCATATTATGATTGTTTTGAGAAAGTGTTGTCATCCGAGATTTATTATTATGGCTCGCTAGTTGATTATGCCATCGATATGAGTAAACATGAGACCTAAATGTTATTGTGAATATGCTTAGTTCATAATCTTTGCTAAAAACTTGAATGCTAGCTTTACATATTTACAGCAACAAGAGCAAATAGAGTTTGTAAAAGTTTTTCTTTATCACTTTCAGTTTGTCTACTGAATTGCTTGAGGACAAGCAAAGGTTTAAACTTGGGGGAGTTGACACGTCTCCAACGTATCTACTTTTCCAAACACATTTGCCCTTGTTTTGGACTCTAACATGCATGATTTGAATGGAACTAACCCGGACTGACGCTGTTTTCAACAGAATTGCCATGATGTTATTTTTGTGCAGAAATAGAAGTTCTCGGAATGACCTGAAAATCAATGGAGAATTATTTTGGAATATATGAAAAATACTGGTGAAAGAATCCACGTCAGGGGGCCCACACCCTGTCCACGAGGGTGGGGCGCACCTACCCCCTGGGTGCGCCCCCTACCTCGTGGGCCCCCTGACGCTCCACCGACCTCAACTCCAACTCCATATATTCACTTTCGGGGAGAAAAAATAGGAGAGAAGGATTCATCACATTTTACGATACGGAGCTGCCGCCAATCCCTAATCTCTCTCGGGAGGGCTGATCTGGAGTCCGTTCAGGGCTCCGGAGAGGGGAATTCGTCGCCACCGCCATCATCAACCTTCCTCCATTACCAATGTCATGATGCTCACCGCCCTGCGTGAGTAATTCCATCATAGGCTTGCTGGACGGTGATGGGTTGGATGAGATTTATCATGTAATCGAGTTAGTTTTGTTAGGGTTTGATCCCTAGTATCCACTATGTTCTGAGATTGATGTTGCTATGACTTTGCTATGCTTAATGCTTGTCACTAGGGCCCGAGTGCCATGATTTCAGATCTGAACCTATTATGTTTTCATGAATATATGTGAGTTCTTGATCCTATCTTGCAAGTCTATAGTCACCTATTATGTGTTATGATCCGTTAACCCCGAAGTGACAATAATCGGGATACTTACCGGTGATGACCGTAGTTTGAGGAGTTCATGTATTCACTATGTGTTAATGCTTTGGTCTGGTACTCTATTAAAAGGAGGCATTAATATCCCTTAGTTTCCAATAGGACCCCGCTGCCACGGGAGGGTAGGACAAAATATGTCATGCAAGTTATTTTCCATATGCACGTATGACTATATTCGGAATACATGCCTACATTACATTGATGAACTGGAGCTAGTTCTGTGTCACCCTATGTTATAACTATTGCATGAGGAATCGCATCCGACATAATTGTTCTTCGCTTATTTACTTTTCTGTTGCTACTGTTACAATCACTATAAAACCAAAAATATTACTTTTGCTACCGTTACCACTACTATCATATTACTTTGCAACTAAATACTTTGTTGCAGATATTAAGTTTCCAGGTGTGGTTGAATTGACAACTCAGCTGCTAATACTTGAGAATATTCTTTGGCTTCCCTTGTGTCGAATCAATAAATTTGGGTTGAATACTCTACCCTCGAAAACGGTTGCGATCCCCTATACTTGTGGGTTACCAATACCTTGATA
The DNA here is from genome assembly GCF_003073215.2 of Triticum urartu. NCBI lineage: Eukaryota > Viridiplantae > Streptophyta > Magnoliopsida > Poales > Poaceae > Triticum > Triticum urartu. Next base: position 437,627,834 of record NC_053028.1, on the reverse strand, counting down.
ACTTTTTGAAGAAGTTCAAAATGGACTAGTCAAAGAAAGGGTTCTTGCCTGCATTACAAGGTGTGAAGTTGAGTAAGACTCAAAGCCCGACCACGGCAGAAGATAAAGAGAGAATGAAAGTCATTCCCTATGCCTCAGCCATAGGTTCTATACGATATGTCATGCTGCGTACCAGACTTATTGTGTACCTTGCCATGAGTTTGGCAAGGGGGTACAACAGTGATGCAGGAGTAAATCACTGGACAACGGTCAAAATTATCCTTAGAGGACGAAGGAAATATTTCTCGATTATGGAGGTGATAAAGAGTTAGTCGTAACGAGTTACACTCATGCAAGATTTGACACCGATTCAGATGACTCTAAGTCTCAATCTGGATACATATTGAAAGTGGGAGCAATTAGCTAGAGTAGCTCCGTGCAGAGCATTGTAGACATAGAAATTTGCAAAATACATACGGATCTGAATGTGGCAGACCCGTTGACTAAACTTCTCTCACAAGCAAAACATGATCACACCTTAGTACTCTTTGGGTGTTAATCACATAGCGATGTGAACTAGATTATTGACTCTAGTAAACCCTTTGGGTGTTGGTCACATGGCGATGTGAACTATGGGTGTTAATCACCTAAAGATGTGAACTATTGGTGTTAAATCACATGGCGATGTGAACTAGATTATTAACTCTAGTGCAAGTGGGAGACTGAAGGAAATATGCCCTGGAGGCAATAATAAAGTTGTTATTTTATATTCCTTATATCATGATAAATGTTTATTATTCATACTAGAATTTTATTAGCCGTAAACTTGATACATGTGTGGATACATAGACAAAACACGGTGTCCCTAGTAAGCCTCTACTAGACTAGCTCGTTAATCAAAGATGGTTAAGTTTCCTAACCATAGACATGTGTTGTCATTTGATGAACGGGGTCACATCATTAGGAGAATGATGTGATGGACAAGACCCATCTGTTAGCTTAGCATATTGATCGTTCAATTTTATTGCTGTTGCTTTCTTCATGTCAAATACATATTCCTTCGACTATGAGATTATGCAACTCCCGGATACCGGAGGAATACCTTATGTGCTATCAAACGTCACAACATAACTGGGTGATTATAAAGATGCTCTACAGGTATCTCCGAAGGTGTTTGTTAGGTTGGCATAGATCGAGATTAGGATTTGTCACTCCGAGTATCGGAGAGGTATCTTTGGGCCCTTTCGGTAATGCACATCATAAGAATCCTTGCAAGCAAAGTGACTAATGAGTTAGTTACAAGATGATGTATTACGGAATGAGTGAAGAGACTTGCCGGTAACGAGATTGAACTAGGTATTTGGATACCTACGATCGAATCTCGGGCAAGTAACGTACAGATGGACAAAGGGAATAACACATGTTGTCATTGCGGTTCGACCGATAAAGATCTTCGTAGAATATGTAGGAGCCAATATGAGCATCCAGGTTCCGTTGTTGGTTACATAGTTCTCGAACCCATAGGGTCTGCACGCTTAACGTTCGATGACGATTTTGTATTATATGAGTTATGTGATTTGGTGACTGAATGTTGTTCGGAGTCCCGGATGAGATCACAGACATGACGAGGAGTCTCAGAATGGTCGAGAGGTAAAGATTGATATATATAGGAAAATGGTATTCGGACACCGGAAGTGTTCCGGGGGTACCGGGTGCATATTGGGTCACCAGAAGGGGTTCCGGGCATCCCCCGGCAACTACATGGGCCTTAATGGGCCAAGAGGGGGACAGACCAGCCACTAAGGGGCTGGTGCGCCCCATGTAGGCCGAAATAAGGGGTAAGGAAATAGGAGAAGGGAGAAAGGAAGGGGAGGGATTCGGCCTCCCCCTTCCTTCCCTCCTCCCTCCTCCTTCCTTCCCCCTCCGAATGGATATGGAAGGGGGGATGCCGAATTGGGAGGCGCCCAAGTAGGATTCCTCCTACTTGGGCGCCCCCTTGGCTGCCTCTCCTCCCCTCCAACCTATATATATGAGGGGGGCACCACTAGAACACACAACAACGATTGTTAGCCGTGTGCGGCGCCCCCTCCAGAGTTTACGCCTCCGGTCATATTGTCGTAGTGCTTAGGCAAAGCCCTGCGCGGATCACTTCACCATCGCCGTCACCACACCGTCGTGCTGATGAAACTCTCCCTCGACACTTTGCTGGATCAAGAGTTCGAGGGACGTCATCGAGCTGAACGTGTGCAGAACTCAGAGGTGCCGTACGTATGGTGCTTGATCGGTCGGATCAAGAAGAAGTTCGATTACATCAACCACGTTGTCAAACGCTTCCGCTTTCGGTCTACGAGGGTACATGGACACACTCCCCCCTCTTGTTGCTATGCATCTCCTAGATAGATCTTGCGTGAGAGTAGGATTTTTTTTTTTGAAATTGCATGCTACGTTGCCCAACACAGCGGTGGTGGTATATGGCAGCGGTGGTCGTTTATGGCAGTAGCGATGAATATGGTGCGGCGGCGGCGTGACAAACTGTGACAGAACTCAAAACTCTAAAGGACTAGACACTAAGACCAGCAACTAGACATGACGATGCAACCGTAAATTCAACAAAGCAAAAAACCCTAAAAAAGATTATGCAAAGGCTCAGATTGGTTCGGATATGATGACTAACCCTAATTTTTTGTGGCTTTTTCATGGACTATAGGTATGAAGAACATACTCGATCTAAACTACGAAAACTATAAAATCTCACCGAGCAACCTGGAGCGCCGAAACCACTTGATGGAGGCGAATGTGTCCCTATGTTTCGATGAGATAGTTATTGTTTTCTGTGGGAGTCGACTTTGACGATCTGACTACGAACATGTGAAGACGTCGTGCCTTAGCAATCGCTAAACCAACTTCCGAGGGTTATTGACCACGCCGGAGCATGATCAACTTGACCACGAGGATCTATTTCCTGCGAGCAAACGAAGAACAAGAAAGAAACTGGGATTACAATCTGGATATTGCGAATATAAGATGAAAGTTTTATCGATCAAGATGGGGTTCTATGACGTCTTGGTTTGGTTGTTGAACACAAGCGAAGTACGCGAAGTTGCAGCTATGGCGAACTTTTAATCTAAACAAAACCCAAAGTCTAAATGATTCCCTAAGGGCTTTATATATGGAGGAAGAGGGGGGAATTTCGTGGCCCTTGAAGGAGGGATCTGAAACCAACTCTATCTCTTGTTTCCCCACACATACGGACTCTAAAAACAGCCTATGCTCAAGTATTTCGAAATTACATGGGTCTGGCCCAATAATAAGGTGACGCAGCACCTATAATAGCCTCTGGACAGCCCCGTCGATGAGGGGGAGCGAGGTGAGCGACTGCACAGGGCCCCCAAAATCGTGGGGGCCCCGTCGAGGGAAAATCCGCTTCGTGTACGATGCCTCCTTACGTTGAAAGATTGCTAGAAAAACTAGAAAACTGACGTATGTGTGTTGACTAGATTTATGTGGTGCCCGGGCCGCTAGTTATAGAGGCCCATATAATATATACTTACAGAGAAAAGAAGGCTAGAGGCCCATCGGAACACTGGACACAGATTGCTAGATTTCAGCGATTGCAGTCGAACTGCTAGCGAACTGCCGTCTCGGTCTCGCGACCGGCGATCCGGGATTGACGAGCACCAAACACTCGCCCTACCCGTGGTCCTAGCAGTCATGCCAGCGCCGGCGCAGTCACCTCCGATCCAATCCATTGTTGATCGTCTTGCTGCGTGAAGATGCAACAGTATGGACTGCGGATCCATTGGTTGCTCCAATAAGGATTGAGGAACACATCAGGTCAAACTACGGACTATGTTCTGATCTCCGAAAGCAAGGTTCTTTTTTCAATTCATTTTCTTTGTGTCTGAATGATCTAGTCATCTAGTGATCGATATTATTAGAAATTGATTAGACTCTGTTTGATCAAAGGTCACTTATAATTTGTTAGGTTTTGTTTCTGATCTTCACCATGTCTGCTAGAATTAGGAAGCATGAATATGGTTCTGAAAAGCGTAAGATACATGTGAAGATATTATTTCAAGAAATACTTGACATATGCTCCTTTTTGGTAGAAAATGAGGTATGTTCATTGCTTTCCAGTCCCTTTATCTTTTTAAGATTAGTGTTTGATATATGCCGAAATAAGGTACAAATAAAACATACACAAAATTATATAATAAAGTGAGAGTATGATGTACACATACTAATACTACTATGTTGCGTGAAATGTTCAAAATTTTGGGCCACATTTTGGTTTTCGCCCGGGGCCCCGAATTTCTAGAGATGGCCCTGCCTCTGGATGAAATTTATGAAGTGGCATCTTGTATATTTCGTCCAAGGCTTCATGCACTCATTATGGTGGCTTCAAAATCCTGAAATCATCACTTGTAACTTCGTTCTTGTTCCCCTTACGCATGCCATCATCTCCATGCTTGATCTTGCTCCAATGCTCATCCTTTTTGTCCAAGCTAGGCCCTTCATTTGTAAACAAGACAAATGTATCCATTTTAGATAGCATCATATTCTCATGAACATTAAAATCATTACGAAGAAACGAAAGTACCTGATAATTTAATTGGCGTGCGCGAGCTCTAGTAATTGGTCCAGTGTGTATAGCAGCAGGGGTTGTGGGTGTAACAATGATATTGATGTCCTCATCATATGAGAACTTACCCTGGGACACTGACATTATGAGAAAGCAACAAGTAAGCAGAATCTATACCTACTAATTAAGGGAAAAGTGCTTTTGTCCATCTGCTACATTTTTTGCACAAAATCTATTGTTGTTTTTCGAAATCAACCTGCGGTCCTATTTTAGATGTCTAGAAAAATGTTTCACTTTTTGAAGAAAACCCCCTGATTTTTTTGTTAATCAACCAACGACCATGTTTTAATTGAGTCCAGAAGACGTTTTGCATTTTGTAGAAAAACCTCTGATATTTTGGTTAATCAACCCACAGTTTATTTAGAAAATAATGTTTTTGAGCATATTCAAATGGTTTTTAAAAGTATCCATATCTTTTAAACCCTAACTCCAACGTTAACATGTTATATACGAAAATTGACTTGAAAATGTGTAAAATCTGAATATGATGGTGTTTTACCTGTTAAACATTTTTAAATGTTATTTAGGGTGCAATGTTAACCATAGCGCATGATTCGTCTTTCTTTCGTATCGGTGTAGATCCGGATGGGAATCAACACCTCAGCAATATCAAATTGGAGAAGAAAGAAACCATCTATGACTATGCATGCACGCCTGAGCAAAACCTCCGGGAGGAAAAATAAAACAGATTTCGAATCTTATTCAGGAGAGAGATACACCTTAAGATTGACCACATTTAAATGTGTTCTGATTGTGTGAGCACTGAGGACACCCTCGACAAGGGTGGGAAAAGGACAAGCGGCAACACAGATGAGATGCACGTGAACCCATTGGGGTCTTCAGTCAACAGTCATGGTTATTAGGATGGGGCGTGTGTCGTGGAATTGTCACGACAGATGTCCTAGTGTGAGGACTTAGTCGTGAGGCCAGCGCATCTTTGTGGTAGCTTGAGAGGGGTTGATCGGGATGAGAGGCGCAGGGCGGATCAACGCACAAGACAAGGATTTAGACAGCTCGGGCCCCAGGAAACATCATCCAATAATAGCCCTACATGTTGTTTGTGACTAGATCTCATTATGCTCATGAGAGAGTCGGCACATAAGCCGGCTCCTCCTTTGTGTCTAGCCTTAGAGATTGTTTCTTGTTACCCCTTTCTCTTTGGGGAGCCCTGCCCCTCCTTATATAGGTTGAAGGGGCGGGTTACATGACTAATCGTAGTAGGATTAGGATTGCATTATTTACAAGTGAAGTCCTAGTCATGCTTCCTTTGTAGAAGAATATTCCTTATGTCTTCCTCTTAAGCCGGCCCACCATAACATGAGCCGGCCTTCTGGGCCTTGGGCCTTGTCATCCATCTGAAACACCCGCCTGGTCACCAATGAGTCTTCAGGCTCGTGAGTCGTCGCACCAGTGAACCGCCAGACACATGAGTCGCTAATCTTCCGGCGGGTTGCCGATGAAACGCCAAGTCCGGCCGGGTCATACCGCGGGGTATATCCCCGACATTAGCCCCCAGTTTAATTTGTATTTATCCATGTTAAACTGATCCTGTAAAATAAACACAAGAACAAACTTGATAGGTTGTGCTTCGGGTTAAATATTTTCCTGAACTGGCACCTGGTCATCTTTAAGTCCTTGTCATTTCCTCTTGGATGCATACTCAAGATCTTATAGCAAATCTCTTTTAACAGATATGTCCAAACCTTGCCAATGCAAAAAAAATCGGGTCAATAGGCCAGCTTCATAACCAATTTGCTGATATTGGCTCTTGTAGAGAAATATTATAAGAAATAATCCATTTGAGTCGGCCTTCAATGCTCTGACTTGACAAAAATATTGAAATTTTCAACTGATATTCAGCCGGCTTAAAGATGTAGATCTTGCCGATTTATGATTGCCAAAATTGACGTGTTATAAATAAATGATGTCGGGTCCTGATTGTTGCAGACACCGGGTTAATCTGGTCTACTCCAAACTAAGAATTTGAAGATTTTTTTTCTCCCTTATATGCATATCACTTGTAGCCCCCAAGTGCCGGGTTGTCATGCTTGCAGCAACCTGGGACTTGTAATTGCCTTATGCTCATGAAAACTTCAACCAGTGTAGCCCCCAAGGGCCGGGTCATTATGCAATAATGAGCAGGGACTTTGTAGATATAACCATGTAAACTTGAAGAACAAACATGTAGCCCCCAAGGGCCGGCTTAGTAAGATAATACTGAGCTGGGACTTTGTATATAATTTATTGATAATAACATCATATAATATAATCTCCACCATGGGGCTTGAACCCACGTCCACAAAATTAAGAGCTTTGTACTCTACCAATTGAATAGTGGATCTTTCAATATAATGGACTGAGGCTTGTGTACCTTGAATTTTTTTGACAGGAGTAATTGGTAGCCCCCAAGGGTCGGCTCATTACAATGTGATGAGTCGGGTCTTCAATAAATTAAACAAAAAATGACTTTACATTAGCCCACAAGTGCCATGGTGCATGCTGGCAGTGACATGGGACTTGCATATTTAATGTAATCTCAATTTAAATAATGTAGCCCCCAAGTGTCGGGTTGTAAGCCTGCAATGACTCGGGACTATTCCTTCCATTGTAGAATAAATCATATCCATTGATAAAATAATAGCCATTGCGCCAAAGCGACTTTGAATACCTCATCTTTTGATAAGTAAACCTGGAGTTTAAATACCCGGCGGCTCTTGGCCGATGACGATTTAATACGCCTCAATTGTAAACCGGAATTTTTGTAACTCGGCGGCTTATAGCCTTTGAGAAAATCAAGAATTGATAACCCTTTTGAGACACCAATTTCAATCTTTGATGATGGGCTGGAACTTAATCATTTATGTAAGTCATAGCTCTGTAAATCCTGCATAGATTTTAAACAACATATGCCCTGGCGACGTAACGTCAAAAGCCAGGGCGGGTCATAATATCCCACATATAACCATTGTGATATTGAATTTGCACTGCCGGTTTACATGACCTGTGCAGTAAGGGTGATAACCCAATCCTTAGAAGCCAAAACTTCCAAATATATGATGATTGTCACATGCTGGCAACTTATTGTCCAAAGCCAAGCCGGGTTTAAACGAAACCACACTTATACTTAGATCTGGACAAAAAAGTCTCAAGAAAAAACCAAAGATTGTTTGCAAAAACTTAAACCAAATAAAAATCGAGGTTTCTTATTCGAATACGATCAGTAAACCGTTCCAAAGGGGTTAAGCTAGGATTCGAATACGATCATGTAGCCCCCAGTGGCTTTGGCATTGCGTCGATCAAGAGGGTACCGACAGCTATGTTCTCTTTGGTTCGAATACGACCTATGTTTGAACAGGAAGCCCCCAAATGACCTTGAGAGGTTTTTAACGACCCTGATTCGAATACGATCCAAGTCAGACCCAAAAGGGGTTAATCTATGATTCGAATACGATCAAGAAGCCCCCTAGTGAGTTTGGCAGTGTGACGATCAAGAGGGTACTGACAGCTATGTTCTCTTTGGTTTCAATACGACCTATGTTTGAACAGGAAGCCCCCAAGTGACCATATAAATTTTGGCATCGCGCCGATCAAGAGGGTACCGACAGTTGAGCATGAATTCCCCAGTGACCATAATAAGGTAAGCCGTAAGGCAGGATACCCATGTTTGAACCGCGCATCATGGCAGCAAGTTCTCTTTGGCAACCTTTAATTTTTCTGAGAACTCGAATCTTGCGAGAGATTAATTCTTTTTGAACCGGAACTTTAAACCGGATTTGAAAGCTTCAAAACTTTGTGGGAGACAGATTGTCCTTGAGCCGGATGTTTGAACCGGATTTGAGAGCTTAAAAGCTTTGTAAGAGACAAATTTACCTTGAGCCGGATGTTTGAACCGGATTTGAGAGCTTCAAAGCTTTGCGGGAGAGAGATGTCTCTTGAACCGGATTTTAAACCGAAATCTTTATTTTGAACCGACAATTTTCTAACGGCCTTTAAATTTTCATCAATATGGCGGTGTCCTCCGGAACCAGGTTATCATTCCCTCCAATGACCCGGAGTTTCCGAGTCATGTCATTGTAGCCCCCGAGTCTTAAGACTACTCGAGGAGCTGGCTTGAGACTCTCCAAATTTGACCGTGATATAAACTGGTATGAGTCCTTCAACAGCGCAATGATATAATAACCCCGTCCTGATATGTTAGGCCGGAAACTATTCACCGTGAAGTTGATGATCACTGAAATCCATCACGGGTGAATCGACCGTAGGGGCAGAAAGATGAACCGGTCACGGCGTTGTAAGCCGGTGCGGACGAGCAAGTTGCCCTCCGTGTTGTAAGCTGGCGTGGATCCATGAACCGGTCTCGCGGGTGGACGGGCGAGTCATTCGTGGCGTTGTAAGACGACGCAGACGGACGAGTTGGCCGACGCGTTGATGTAAAACCGGACTGCGGGGGACGGCGGCCTGTGCGCGCTTATTGGGCAATTTGCGTGGTCCTAACGAGTTCATGCAGACTGGACCGCGGGAACGGCGGCTTGCACGCATGTCTATCGAGCAGCGTGGCATGGACGAATGCTAGTGCATGCACTCCGTATCCGCGTTATGATGGCATAAAAAATGTATCCTGTGTAAAAATGTTACAGGGCAAAGTAATTGTTCTTTGACAAAAAATAATGTGTCAAAAATAGATTTAGATGGATTTCACCTGTTTTGTTCGGATGATGGATGATCCATTCAACATGACAGAGGCGGCTCGGGCAAACCGGCGACTCAATATAACCCCGGCGGCTCAACGTAGCCCCGGCGGCTCAACCCAGCAGGAGCAGCTCACATATGTTCATTGGACAACTTGTGTGAGCAGACGTGGCTCTGATTTGTTGATACATATGCAGGAGTCAACCGCGACATTTAGAAGACGGAGCGGACGCGTGAGTCGGCCGCGACATCTTAAACCATGTAGATAGATGAGCCGGCCGTGGGCGCAGACGGTTGAGTCGGCCGCGAGCACGGTCGAATGAATCGATAGTGCAAATTGATGATGCCATGCGCTCCGTATCCACGGTATAATGCCCCTTTATAGTAAATGATTATCCTGCATAAAAAATATCATAGAGCAGAGTAGTTGCGCTCGGAGTAATTAAAGTGTACTAAGGAAATATATTAGAGAAACAACACCTGATTTATTTATTTATTTGGACGCTTGTAGACGACGTCTTGACTGTAGCCTTAACCTCTCGTGTAGTAGTAGCCGGCTTACTGTGATGCCACGGTGGCAACAGTGTCACGCCCCTTTTGCTCTTTTCTTTATAGCAGAACATCTGTACTATCAGTAGTATACTTAATACTGCAGTAGTAGTAGCCGGCGGCTCAGCGCAGGGGCGCAAGACCAGCTGTGGCGCGACAGAACCAGCGGCGGCGGCGCAAACCGGCCCGTGGCGGCGGAGTGCGACTTGCAGCAGAATCGGAGCTGGATGATCTGAACGGACCCTCCGGGTCATGTTGGGCTTAGAAGCTTTGACAGATCACGCATACGCTTGACAAATAACTCGTGCTAGGCCACAGCAATATACTTTTAATATTTAAATCCTTCTTTGGAATCCATGTGTACGCAGCAGTTGTAATAGTTCAAGGGGCGTTCACTTGGAGGATTATAGGAATCCATCAAACCTTGTTCTCACATGCGTACTACTTTGGTTGATTTGGCCAACAATTTTAATCCAATTTGCTTCACATCTTCAGTAATTGTCCCGCCATTGACCAAGTCAATCTTGATTGGTCATGTGACCGGCCGCACCACACATTTTTATTCTCCTTTGCAATTCCTCGGGTGATTGAACATCCGTGGAGCTTCTGTTTGTGGCTGTCTGTAAAATAAACGGTGGCTCACCAGAAATAGCGGCTCGGAACGAAGGTGAAACGAGGCAGCAACAGTGGAAGTGTCCGGCGCAGGCACTCGCGTCGGCGAAACGGTTCAGCGTGACGGGTCAGAGATGCAGCCCGGTAGGCCGGCTTACCGACGGAGGCGACACGAGGCTGGGCTCGAGGCCACGCTAATTTGCAGCAGAGTCAGTGCAGCAAGTGGCGGCTCACATCAGCTCGGAGTCGTAGCAGAGGGCCGGAGGCGAGCAGCAAACCGGCAGGGCGCGGTAACGGTGCGGAAGAGCGGCGACTTGTAGTAGTGAGCCGGCGGCTCGGGCGCGAGTCCAAGTGTCGAGACGGTGTTGTACAGCGGCGGGCGTGGAGGCGAGCCATGGCCACGGCGAGGGCAGCTTGCAGGCAGGGACGGATGCAGGGGGGGACGAGGGGGGGCTAGACCACCCCCCAACGATCGCCTCGTCCCTTGACAGGTATGACTTATTCGCTGATCTTTCTTGCGTGTGCACTTAATCGTGATGGCTTCGCCCCCCCTATCCCTCTTCAGCCTTTTAATTAACGTGAAGCCCGAGCCCATGTACAGCCCAATGCTAAGAATGCTAAGCAGGCCATCGTGGATCTTAGTTGCAGTGGGCTAATAAAATTATATTAGCAGCCATATCGGCTTGGAAAAAGGTCATCGTGGACCTACGCACGCACATATGACTGCTAACTTCTTCGTTTCCAAGCCGTCAGGGACTTCTGCGATCGGATCTTTCCATCGCACGGTCGCGCCGCCAGGGATTGCTGTGATCGAATCATTCCCATCGCGCGTCCGCGCCGCCACCGATAAGCGGAGAAGGGAAGGGGACGCCCAGACAAGGAGGCGTCGATCTACGGACCACGGACACGTTGCCGGAAGGCTTAACGCATTGATGAGCGGCAAAAACATGAGGGGAAAAAGGTAGTTTATGTTCAAATTAGGTTAGTTCGTGCCTTCACAAATTATAGAAATAGTCATACAGACTATAGGCATTAAAAATCAATTATACGTTTTATGTTTTTTATTTGTGCTTGTGGACAGTAGACATGAAGAGGAAGAAAGCGGAATTGATTCAAGCTCTCAATCATCGAAGCATGATGCCACTGCAAACGACATGCAACCTAGGGAAGGGGAGCAGCCTAATCCAAACTAAGTCTAAAGATTTTTATTAATGTCATGAGGTAAGCAACAGTGATTTAATTCCAAACATTTATAATTTCTATGTCTCTTTAGAGGAAATGATAAATTTGAGGATTCCAAGAAAAGGTAATAGCCGGACCAATATTTATTGATACGCAAACTCCTAATCCAAAAATTATGCCACTATAAAATTTCACAAATCTACATCTCTTATGTCGTTGTATTTCTATTAGTGCTCAGATTTGCTATCTATTTTTTCTCTTACAGCCTGTTTGGTTTAGGGGAAGTTGGAGTAGGGAATGGGAATTGAGAGGGTGGGAAACTAAAAATCACTTGTATGGTTGGTGGGTATGGGAATTGAGAAAGAAAAGGGATGGGGAGTTGAGGGGGTGAACTCCCGCTAATCTCTTCCCAGGGGAGGGCTGGTAATTCAGCCAGGGAATGGGAATTAGCAAACAAAAAACAGTTTGTTTGTTGCGCCAAACAAGGGCTGGTTCAATTTTGTACGTAAACAAACGTGTCCTCAGCATCTTCTATTTGTTTGACTCGCGAACTAAACAGAGGAATTATTTTTTCTATTAAATTCCTACAAGCAATTCCCAACAGTAGCCAAACATGAGACTGGGACTAACAGTTCACTTTCCAAGCCTAATCACCCAACAAACTCCCTCTTAAAAAATTCCATTCCCTTTTCTTTAAACTACCAAACAGACTGTTATGACTTTAAAAGGGGGGGTTAATTTTGTTAAGAAATTGGTGTAAAGAGGGTTAACATAAAAGAGGGGGGCGGAGGGGGGGGGAATCTCCCCCCCATGCTCAAATCCTGGCTCCGTCCCTGCTTGCAGGTGCGGCTCGACGGCGGCCGGCTCAGCATGAGGCCAAAGAACAGAGGCAGGCGGGAGCTCGCACGAACGGCAAGTGACGACCATGAGGGTGATTCGAGGGCGGTCGTCGAGGCGAGGCATTTGAAGCCGCAGAGGTGACACGGACTAGCGAGCGGTTCCGAGGTAACAACGACGGCCGGCAGCTCGAGGAGGAGGCGGCGGCAAGGCATCTCGCGGAGGCTGGCGAGATCACCGGGACCGCAACAAAAGGCAAGCTGGCGAGTCAATTCGGAGGCGAACGGGCGGCTCTTCGGTTGGCGGTTCAACGAGGCGAGGATATGCCGTAGCGAGGCCAAGTCGGAGCGAAAGCCACTCGGAGCCAGAGTCTGGGCACGAGTCAGCCGCGGTGACTCACGAGAGGCGCAAACCGTGATTTGCAGAGTGGAGTTGGCAATTCAGCTTCTTGAACATCTCAGGTGGTCGGGCGGCTTGAGGCCACGGCGGCTCACAGCACGGAGGCTGAGAAGAAACTGCGGCAGACGCAGAACGGCCGCAGAGGAAAGCAAAGTGTGATTGGGCAAGCAGCATTGTTTCCTCCTCCGGGTCGTGATTGATTTAACCTCGTATTCTTGCCAAACCAAAATATTAGTCCATGGCGTTGACTTGTCCGACCCCCAGGGTGTAGCCTTGGTCGTAGAAAAAACGGTTTCAATAGCTCCGTACATTTGGAAGGATATACACGGACCAGTGCTAGCTTTTGATCTCCACTTGATTTATCTACTACCCTTATAAAAAGAAAAAAGAACGAAGAACCAAACAATCAAATCCATTCATCAATAAGATCTAATGGCTCTTAATGCTTCGATGTTTGACGCAACAAACCACGCATCCAGTGTTTAACGCTTCAAGCCATCCATCGATAAAACTGCCCCGCCATTCAGAAAAAAACAAACAACGCACGCCCCCACGTCCTCTCGCACGACCTCGACCTCCCGCCCCTGCTCCTCCTCCCCTGCCGTTCGCCCTCTGCCCGTTCCTCGCCGCTCCTCCCGAGCCTCCCGCCGCTCCTCCATTCCTCCGGAGCCGCCCGCCACGCCCTTCCCCGCGGGATCCCCTTCGTCACGGGAGCCGCCGTCGAGCCCGTCCGTCGCGCTCGACCCGCCCCGGAGCCGCCCTTCGCCGTGGCCCGCAGGTCGCCGAGCCGCCGCCCCGGAGCCGCCCTTCGACGCGGCCCGCAGGTTCCCCAGACGCCGCCCTGGAGCCACCCTTCGCCGCAGGTCGCCGCCACCGGAGCCGCCCTTCGCCACATGTCTCCTCCCTACTGGCCGCCCTGCCCTCCATCGCTCTTATCTTCAAGCCCAAGGTCATTTCTTCAACCCACCGATTCGTTTTCTGCATTATGAATTGTTCCCGTCTAACATCTACGCGATCCAATTACAATAGAAGCATAAATCCCTATATATATATGCATATGAAATTTCAGAGTCCCCCAAGCTGATTAGAGAGAGAGATTAACACTTACTCGTAGAGATTGATCGATTTAGGACATACCCCCATCTCTCCCATGCCCTCTTTCTCTCACTTGTTTTTCCTCTCTTAACTGCAGCATGAAGGAGGCTAGGACCGAGTGCAGGCATGCGACCAGGATCAACAGCAGGAGACAATGTTACATTGTGGCTGTTATTAATACAATTTTGACCAAAGGATTTATTGTTTTTTTGGCAGATGGGCACTTGTTCACCTTTGTTGTAGCGCGGAGACTTGTTCCACATATTTAAATGTCTTTTTACGTATCCTTTGTTTGTTCTCAATTTGGATGCTTTCATGCAGATCAAGTTATTATTGAGGACAAAATGAAGGGGTGCATTGCAATCTAGATTTGACTAAATATGTGGCACAATCTGTTGACAAACACATTTACATTTAAGTATGTGTAGTATGCTTCAGGTAATTAACCACAACATTTGTTTCGTCAATTATTTCCTTTTCATTTAGTGAATGTCCTTTTGTTAAAAAGCGCGAGTTGAATGTGTAAGTACGGAAAAGGTTCTCCCATTGGGTTGCCACTACAACGAAATAAACATGTAAATGACTGTTAAACATACTCTATTTTTGTAATTCAAAGGCAATGTTTCTGCCGGTCTCTTGAAAGAACTAAAAGAAATGCAGCATTTATAACTGAATGTCTACATTCATTTTTGGAGATCACAGAGCTATATGTTAACGAGTTATTATGTTGATACACACTGCATTCAATTTAGTGAGCTTGTTATTTTTCTGATCGGATTCAGTGGTAATGGAATTGGGTGGTGAAGAAAACTAGCAAGCTGCATAGGAGAAATTCATACGTGCACCCGCATGAATAATAATTTTCCAAATGTCAAATAGTTCTAGAAAAACTATACATATAAATACCTGAATCATCTGTGTCTTTGTAAAATTAGTGGAAAAATGATTTGGGAGGATGAGGTTGCTTTAGTCTTGACCATGAAGTGCTCTCTGGTAGCGCTGTCGCGGCCAGTCGGCCACTCGCTCTCCAAATCCTGCAGCTGTGCATGGGTCCGATGGACAGGCATGGCGGCTCAGACCTGCGGGCTCCACGATCACCACGGCGCTGTCTCCTGGCCTTGCCGCTGGCAGTCACCGAACCCTCACCGGATTGTCGACCCCACAACTAACCATCACCCTCATCTCATTAGTTGGCTTCCCTCTACTGGATCTGAATTTTTATGGTTGGTTTGCAAAGTGCAGATGTGTGACCTCCTCTATGATGAAGGCATCGAGGAGATGAACTTTTGCTTCTCAAGCTTTGATTTAGTTGAGATGTTTAAGCAATATTGGTCACTTCCAAGTAAATTTTATGATGATGTGATATATGTCTACTAATTTCCATTTTTTTCCCTTTGTGTTCAGGTATCTATACTAAAGGTTGCAGTACAACACTAGCTGGTTACAATTTTGTAGATTTCCTTTTACCCTTAGTTTGTGCTCCCTCCGATCCAAATATAAGTGTCGCAGCTTTGAACTAAGGTGTTCAACCTTAGTTCAAAACGGCGACATTTATTATGGATCGGAGGAAGTAGTAAATGCCAATTAGTATAGTCCCTTAAGGCCTAAAAAGTAGCATAGGATATGGGAGCAAAAGGTTCAACGAAAACTTTTAAAACCTGAGATGCAAGTATATTTTGTAGGCTTGTAGTGCATGCTCACCTGTACGAGCTAGAACTTCCTTTGTGTTGGCGGAAGTGTTAGCCTGGCATTATCAGTTGAGTATAGGGCCTGACCAGTGTTTTGGTCTTTCATTTACTTTTTACCAACTCAAGTAAAATGTTTGAAATATTATATCGGCCACATCACTAGAATTTGGTTGGACTATGGTTGCATGTTTAAGTGGAAAGAGGGATCGACCTTCAACGTTGCCTCGTCAGGTTGTTTAGTTCCAACGAGGTCTAAATCCATTCCCCCATCTTGTGTCGATTGCCTTCTTAGTACTAATGTTTCCCCTTAGTGACATTGTCTATTTGTTGTCCTTTTTTGTTCATCCTGCTAAGCTACAGGGGTAATAGTGCTTCCAGTATTTGTAATTTTAAATCATGGTCAATTGATCAGTTATGGATCAGATGGCTTAGTATGTGAATAGAGGCTCTTTGCTCCAATCAATCAGTGGGAGATCAAATAGCTTAAGCTTGCCGTACACAATGCAATGTAACTAGAATAGTCTTTATCTTTTAATCAGTTTCCCAGTTATATTTCTTCTAGAATTTAGTTTTTTTACTTTGTGATTTATTGGCATTTTGTTAGATGATACATGCTTCTAATTACAGTACAGATCAGGTCCAAAATCAGGATACATGACAGCTGCAAAGCAAATATATCAAAGTTGCTCGGGTGGATCTATTGTGGTTCAAGCTCCTCAGGTGGATCTAATCAAGACAACTTATTGACCGTCTTCCATTTCAACTGAAGCAATGTGGGGTGGCGCATGTGGAGTAGGAGGGTAGAAGAGAAGATGGAGAAGGTGGTTCTTCTGGCCTTATGTTGAGTGTTGAATCTGGGGTATATGAAAATACTTGAGTTGAAGAAGATCCGGTACTGGATATAAATGATTGAGGAGACGCATGACTTAAATAAAAAGAGTTGTGAAAATATGAAATAAGGAAATTACTGTTTTTGATTGAGTCTTAATCTAAAGACGACATTTGTATGACGCTTGCATTCACAAATTGAAGAAACTGCTGTCGAACACCTTTGTTGGTTGCAATTATCCTACAAACATCATCATTTCAAAAGTAGCAGCACAAATTTTATTCTTAAAAAACATATTTATTCCATGTAAAAACATATTTTTATTCCGTGCGCTGGCACGGGCAGCCATTTGTGTCGGAAGATAGCATCAATCATGCATCCCTTCTGGTCAATGAGACTGATAGTGGGTCTCGATTGCCATTTGTGTCGATTCATATTCATACTTGTGTTTTGGGAGTTTATTGCCTGCATAACAACAAAAGTATATTGGATGAGACGAGGCAAGCATGTATTTTGCTTGCATGGTCGCTTCAGCCTTAGCATCTATAGCGCATGTAGCCAAAGTAACTGTGGCTGTACTACCAAAAATGCTAGACTTACGGGGCTCAGCCTACAGACGGAGGTTACGGGATGAGGTGTTCTAATCTCATTGATTCTCGCTCTCTGATTTTAGCAGCGGGCCCAAAATCATGATGAATGCTAAGTCTCCACCTCATCTCCGTAACAACTTTCCGTTAAAACTTCCCGTAGCTGTAGCAAAGCCCCTGTACTACTATTATAGAGCAAAGCTGGTTGTCTTAAGCTTAATATGAGATCCAAGTCTCATGGAGAGGGGTCGATGATAAGAAGCATCTGTGGTACATCGTACTTGTGGTCCTCTCTTGAGAAAGCTATATGCTGTTTTAGAAGAAAGAAAAATAGAGTGTACAGATTGATCAAACTGAACTTAAGCCACCATATTGTAATTGTTACTTTTGAAGAATGTTACATTGGTTGTTTTTTGTTGTTGTCATTTTCTTACACTAGCATCAAGAACTATAAGCATATGGTAGTATTTGATTGGGAGTAGATGTATCTCTCAAAAATGTATTAGCTGAGACGTGCGTTGCACGTGCAAGCTTACTAGTCTTTGTATATCCACGTGAACTAGCAGCACTAAGCAGCCTTGGGACTTGAGCCTGTAATCCAGCCGCAGCAATTTACGGTACTCAGCGGATCGGACAGCGGAAATCTTTTGTCCGTTTCGATGGAAACTTTGACCTAACAGATTGCAGGACTCAGCGAAACAAATCTTCTGTTGGCGGCGTGTAAAACACAAAACCCTAATTCTTTTAATCTCAATCTCGTATGTCACTCTGACAGCTTGCCACGGAGACGATGTATATTCTTTTGCACCGGCTCTTTTTCCTCCAGCACATCACGAACTTCTCGATTCTTAAAGAGATCCCTCCAAGAACTCAACACCACCGTGCGCGAGCCCCACGGTGGGCACCAACTGTCGTGGAATTGTCACGGCAGATGTCCTAGTGTGAGGACTTAGTCGTGAGGCCAGTGCATCTTTGTGGTAGCTTGAGAGAGGTTGATCGGGATGAGAGGCGCAGGGCGGATCAACGCACAAGGACAAGGATTTAGACAGCTTCGGACCCCGGGAAACATCATCCGGTAATAGACCTACATGTTGTTTGTAGCTAGATCTCATTATGCTCATGAGAGAGTCGGCACATAAGCCGGCTTCTCCTTTGTGTCTAGCCTTAGAGATTGTTTCTTGTTACCCCTCTCTCTTTGGGGAGCTCTGCCCCTCCTTATATAGGTTGAAGGGACGGGTTACATGACTAGTCCTAGTAGGATTAGGATTACATTATTTACAAATGGAGTCCTAGTCATGCTTCCTTGTAGAAGAATATTCCTTATGTCTTCCTCTTAAGCCGGCCCATCATAACATGAGCCGGCCTTCTGGGCCTTGGGCCTTGTCATCCATCTGAAACACTCGCCGGGTCACCAATGAGTCTTCAGGCTCGTGAGTCGTCACACCAGTGAACCGCCAGACACATGAGTCGCTAATCTTCCGGCGGGTTGCCAATGAAACGCCAAGTCCGGTCGGGTCATATATCCGGCCGGGTCATACCGCGGGGTATATCCTTGACAGCGTCTGTATTTTTTCTCCCATTGCAACACAATCGTCGAATTTTTTTGCACAAAATCCCCTGACAAAGTCAATCTGTGGTTCTATATTAGATGACTAGAAAATGGTTCGCTTTTTGCAAAAAAAAAACACTTGATTTTTGTTTAATCAACCTACAATCATGTTTTAAGTGAGTCTGGAAGATGTTTTGCTTTTTGTAGAAAACTGTCTAATATTTTTGGATAATCAACTTGATGTCCATCTGTAAAATGATGTTTTTTTTACAGATACAAATGCTTGCGAAAATACCAACATCTTTTAAAACTTAACTTCAATTTTGACATGTTATATACGAAAATTGGTTAGAAAAAATGTAGAATCTAAATATGATGTTGTTTTAGTTGTTAAATGTTTTAAATTGCTATTTAAAGTGCAACCTTAATCAATAGCGCACAATTCATTTCTTTCGTACGAGTGTAGATCCGGATTGGAAATCAACACCTCAACAAAATCAGATTAGACACGAAAGAAACCAACTATAATCATGCATGCACGCCTCCACAAAACCGAGAGAGAGAGAGAGAGAAAAAAAGAAGATTTCTCATTTTATCTAGAGGAGAGATATTTTAGGATTGAGCATCAAACACGTTATGATTGTGTCAGCACTTACACTATCATCGACGAGGGCGGGAAAAAAGATAAACGACAACACAGATAGGATGCACATGGACCTATTGGGATCTTCAATCATGGCTATTGGGTAGGAGCATGTGGTATTATTTTCTTCTGTTGGAACGGACGGGCTCTCTTGCTAGTAATAGCTTATATGTATATATATTGACGACTGTTTTTCCATAAATTTTAGAACATAAAATATGATTTTCATATGTAGGTTCACCGTAAGCAGCCTATCGTCACAGTTCGACAATCGGAAATGTTTTGTAACCGTCGGCAGCTACAGGCGTGGGCCAATAAATTTTGAAAGAATACAATCATTTAGTGCAAGATATGTACTACTTGGATCCTAAGGAATGAAGAACGATGAGCCCACGGGGGGAGATACCCCGGTGCTGCTTCGTATTTCTCTTCTTTTTGACACTACCTTCATATATCTTTGTATTTCTCTTCTATGGCAAGTCTGATACCAGTTCATTCATTTGTAACATGGCAGAAAGAAATGAAATTTAGTAGTAGTTAGAAAAGGAAAGCATGCCATTCGAATTGTTATTCGTTTCTATACAGAGATCAGAACAAGAACGAGCATTCTTTCTTTCTCCAGAAAAAATGTATTATACAGTGGACGAAGGGTAGTAGACTCTATAGAGCGCACAAATGCCAGCATTCTCCTCATCAACAAAAACTACCGCATGAGAACAATAGTTAATCTGAATCAGAGAGACTATGCGCAACCAATGGATCAAACAACTATGCTGTTTTAGGTTACCATGAGTTCATGCGATTTAAGCGGTCCAAGCATATCACGCAACAGGCGGGCATGCTTCGCTGTCCTTTGAGGTGTCGACTTCAGAGGGCGGCATCAACTGCCACATCGGATATCCTGGGTAACCAACAAAGGGCATCATCAGTTTCTGTCCTAGAGCTTGTGCCTGTGCATGGAAGGGAGCCATCGGAGCCTGAGCGAACGGGGAGGGCATCATAGTAGGATGAGGCATATAGGCTGGAGTTGCTGTCAAAAGTTTCATCTGGTGCTCTAATGTCTCTTTCTCTAGTTTCAGCTTCTGCTTCTCATCACGAAGTTCATCCTTCTCTGCCTGGAATTTACAGGAAAAATGGTCATGGAATATACTACATCATTACAGACGCAATACAGATCAGTCACTTGGGCCATAGCATGAATTTCACAGAAAGTTCATTTATCATAATAAAAAATGACTTGCCTGAACAACATATGCACTGTGCTCCACAACAATATGCAGTATACCAAATAAGTAACCAGCTATGCGGTTTGTGGTCAGCTCAATCTGACTACTGATTTATTATTTCCTGGCCATAACATTAGGGACGTGTTTGGTTGGTTGAATTGTAATGTAATCAATTAACGTTGGGAGCAGATAACAATAGATTCTGTTTGGTTTGATCAGTCCGTAATTGGATACCAAGGCATCACATCCAGCCCACTACAAAACTGATTACGCCGAATGTTTGGGGGTATCGGAAAACGTTACATTCTCGCGTGAGCCTTGTTTTTCCCCATAGTGCTTTCTTCTTCGTGTTCCTCTCCGTGTAGAGTGCTGCTGCCTTCATGCACCCGGATCCCTACCCACGCCTACAACATCTGGGCCAATTTTCCCGTCCCTGATCTCGGCGGGTGGCTGCCCCCGCGGCGATCCCCGCCTAGTGAAAACAATGGCCATCTGCAGGCTAGGAGGTGTAGGCGGACGAGTGTGGAGGAATACGGTGTCGGAGGCGTGAAAGCCATGACCGGATCACCAGATGTTGCACATCATGACCGCATGGGAGAAGAAGTCAAGGAAGCACAACGGGAGCCCAAGTCGGCGCTGTCGTCTGCCATCCTGCAGCAGCACGCCTGCACGGCTGGCCACACCAGAGCATGTTGGGGTGGGTTATCATGTGGCCAGCGGCTGGGAGTGGGTGGCTGCTGTCACCGGCTGCCAGGGATTGGGGCCATACTGCACTTCAGTTGCTCTAACGTCGGAACCAAAGGGGAAGGCAGCTAGTGCCTCGCTGCCTCGTGGTTGAGCTCACGCTCGCTCGTCGCTCAAGCGCTATGCATGGCGGCTTGCTGGCTACAAAGGCCAGTCCGCCCGCCAGTTAGGCTTTCATGATTGCATCTACCCTGCTGGCTGGAGCATGCACCGGCAAGGTCACGTGGAGCGCCACCGTCGGCCACCGCCAGAAAACCGTTGAATGATCTTTCCTAGAACTGTAATCGGTTAATGTTACAGTTCATAGTAATCAAACAAGTTTCAATTTTCACCCATACTGTTTACAGTGACAGTGTAACTTGATCACGTTTACATTTGCGCCACTGCTCATGAACCAAATATCTTCTACTCCCTCGGTGACGAAATATAAGACGTTTTTGGTGTAGTTGGCTACAAAAAACGTCCTATATTTTGTTACAAAGGGAGTAGTATCGTGGGAACAACTACATTAGTGAATGGTAACCAGAAATGTGTTCCATGAGCCAAACTAGAATGGCATACATAGGCATAAACCACATGCGCATATAGCAAAGGCTTGGAATATGATCGGATAACAATTTACCAGACTTAACACTAAAAAAATACTGGACAGATCAGCGGGACAGAGAAATACTCCCTCTGTAAAGAAATATAAGAGCGTTTAGATCACTACTTTAGTGATCTATAAACGCTCTGATATTTCTTTACGGGGGGAATAGCTCTTAACGCAAGTCCCCTAGAAATGATGTTTTCTTCTCAAGAAAATACAATGTGTGGTCTTCATGTTAACAGATATTAAAAAGC
Organism: Triticum urartu; assembly: GCF_003073215.2. Classification (NCBI taxonomy): domain Eukaryota; kingdom Viridiplantae; phylum Streptophyta; class Magnoliopsida; order Poales; family Poaceae; genus Triticum; species Triticum urartu. The sequence continues at coordinate 437,605,741 of NC_053028.1, read as the reverse complement.
TCAATATTCATACGCATTTCGATTGTAGAAGATTGTGTGTGTAAGGCTGCCTTTCGGATTGAGGTGGATTATGATAATCTAACTTCTCCAACTAGTTTTCCCCTATTTTTGCGTTTGGCTAACCAACTTTTCCTTGCTTTTGTGTGTATTTTTCTACAGCAGATTATAGAAGAAGTTCAGCACGGCACAGTTCAGCAACCACAAACTGAGCCCAAGTAAGGTTGCCTCACCTTCAACTCTTTAATCTTGTCTTCTAGACTTCCATTAGTATCCTTTAGCTGCTGCGCTTCAGCACGAAGCTGAGTAACCATGCGAGTCGCATCACTTAGGATAGCAGCTTTGTCAGCTTTTACTGGCTTACCAGGATCCAATGTAGTACCCAATTCAAGGAACCTATCAATAGTAAGAGTTATTGAAAATCTAAGGAGAACTCTTCCATCTAGAACTAGCAAACTTAACGTGTGATGTACCTGTCATTCAGCTTGTCTCTTCTCACTTTTTCCCTACAAGCCTTAGATGTCGGCCTACCACAGGGCTCTGACCTTAAGCTGCAAGCAATAGATTCCCAATTACAGATCTCGTGATCAATGGTCTAATAAGCATGATCTACTGTAAATTAAAACAGCTGCCTTACCGTTTATTGCTGCCGGAATCCTTGGGGAGATCTAACTTGTTCACATGGCTGCCTACTTCCGCACTGTAAAAATAAAGAGGGAAAGTAACTCAAAGGAACGAGCAAGTAGTATAATAAAAATATGATAGTACTCAACAGACAGATGCTTAAATAAGGAAATTAAAGCTTAGACCCCTTGGTATATGAACTTAAATTAACTTCATAGTTATTTATACTTAACTGAACAACCGCAAAAGTCCAAATGATCTTATTCCGCATAATGTCAAACGGAACTAATCATTCTTAAAAGACGAACCAGATTCGTTTGGTACAATTTAGTTTACGTATGGGAAGATGGAATTCTTTGTCAGAAACAATTTAGTTTATGTATGGGAAGATGGAGTTCTTCATCAGAAATGAGGATTGTATCACAATCTCCACGCAATCACAAATAAGTCATTGCATCGAAGTTTTTGCAATTATAAAATGGATACTGATGCAGCAAAGAACATCTAGATGACCCCAAAGAAAATCTACCCAAATCCAGCTATTGTATAATTGTGTATCTTGGTCTATTTTCTGTATGTAATATGTGCTATATAACCTACTCAGCAAACTGGTCCTACTGTCTTACTGCACAAATTAGAAACTCTTAGTCTATACATTACCATACTTGTACAGAACTCTAGATTTGACCCCGACCCCCCACCCAGAATTGGAAGTCATCCTGATACAAAAACAATCCAGGTTCGTCCATTTCCAAGCAAACAGCATTAACATATCTGTGCATCAAGAGTCAGGTATACTGAATCGTTATGGCAGGTAAACCCATCATATCATACTCTCCTTGCATCGAAGGAAGATTCCCCCCTCGGCCTGCGTGAATAAGTCTATCTATTCTCCACAGCCATGCCTCGCAGGCTCACAGCAACATAATAACATGTCAGATGCCAAAATAGTCCACCCTACCCACAGTAACCGATCTATTCCACGAACTGAAACAACCTCAGCACATCTATTATGACCAATAATCCATCAGAAGCCTTTGCAAAAACAATTGATCGGAAGCCCTAGGATCCAGATAAAACAGCTGCCTCGACGAGTTATGCATAAAGTACCCAGAGAGCGCGCAATAATCTCTACAAATCCAGCCATCTCGCGGCCGGATTCCCTAAATCTACAAATCCTCTGCAATCATAGCCGTAGAACCCAATACATGAAATCGCGTCTCTAAAATCAATTGGAGACAAAGAATCTCTGGACCAGAAGAGCTGTGCAGCGGGGAGCGCCGGGCTGACCTTGGATTGGACGAGGAGACGGATGCGTCCCACGGGAAAGCGCCGCAGGCAGCGGCCGGGAGGTCCTCGAGGATGCCGCAGTCGAGGAACCAATCGTCGCCGCCGTCGGTCGGAGGGAGAGACATCGGTGCCGCGGCAACCTAGCTCGCCGTCGGCGTCGCCACCGCCGTCGCCGCGTAAGGGTGGGAGACTTTTCCGCCAACCTTTTTGCTTGGTTTCTATTTTCGGTTTCTTTTCGCAGATTTTTAGACGACTTGTGTTGGAGATAGACTTTTTTTTTAAGGTAGTGTTGGAGATAGACTGGGGCGGGCGCTGTACGCGATGACATGTGGGCCCAGATGGGCCTTTTTTTATTTGTTTGGTTAGTTTTAGGTTCGGGTTTTTCTGTGTGGTTGTAAGAAAAGATAGGAGTAGGTGAGGTGCAGGGGGGATTAACGTGGCGCGGTGGCGCCGACTGATAGGTCCGGCGAGATCCATCGGGATGCCGCACCAGGTAGATTTGATTCCCATGCCTAGTGGTAGGAGCTACTCCTGCACAAGGTTTTTTTAATCTTTGAATTGAATAGTGAAAAAATTAAAAGAATTGTCAGATGAAATGCCTGAAGATTTTTTTTACACATTATACATGTTTTGCTTGTTAAATTAACGATGTAAAGTCATGTGTTTAAATTTATATTGTACCATTGTCAATGCATGTAATTCAGAGATACAAGTCACTCTGTGCATTTAAAAACCGAACCGAAAAACCATACCGAAAATAAACCGAACCGAACCAATTTTATGGTTTTTATGGTTTCTGGTTTCGGTACGGTATGAACTTTTCATACCGATTTGAACTTGGTTTTATGGTATATACCAGAAAACCGAACGGTTAACCGAATAAACCGAAGTAAAAAATAAATTTATATTTCTTGAGATGAACAACCATACAAGTTGTCATTTTTCTTGTACATGAGTCAAATGCACTACTAAGCACGTAATTTTTTCTTGTAACATAGTCATTTTTCTATTTTTAAAATGCCAAGCACGTCCATAACCATCAACAGATGAATCAATGCATGCATATATACTTATATATATAGTCATATACTATTTGTGTAGAATAGTATGTGTTTTGAGTCATAAATTTGCTAATTATTATTACGTCATTTCCAAATTTGCGTCAATTTGGTTTTTATGGTATATACCAAAACCATACCGAAATAATTTGGTATATACCGAAACCGAACCGTATTTTAATTTCATACCATATTTACCGAAGTATTAATACCGTACAAACTGAAAAACCGTATAAATCGAACCATGTAAACCGAATAAACCGAACGCACAGGGTGAGATACAAGCATACCTGGTCACCCTCTTGCTTCCGACAGTGCCATGAGTTGTGTGGTTGAAAGGATCTATATGGTTGACTGATGAATAGGCAACTACCAAATATTGAGCATAATTGGTTGGATGCCAACATTTGGCATTGCCAATATCTAGGAAGCCAACATTTAGCTCTTTTTAACAAATTAGAGTTAGCAACAAATAGGTTGTCTAGATATGCAATTAGGTGGACAACCTATATGATGAGTTCAACAACAACAACACAAGCAAGCACAAGATACGGCACAAATATAAGCTTGCACAAAGTAAATGTGATAAGTAACCACAAGTGGAGTTGATGTAGACGAGGATGTGTTACCAAAGTTCCTTCCTGTTAGGGGGAGTACGTCTCCGTTGGGCAGGTGTGGAGGCACAATGCTCCCCAAGAAACCACTAGGGTCACCATATTCTCCTCGGGCCCTCGCACAATTCAAGATGTCGTGATTCCACTAGTGGTGCCCTTGAAGGCGTCGACCGAACCTCTACAAACAAGGTCGGGGCAATCTCCACAGTTGAATTGGGGGCTCTGAGGTGACCTCTTCCGTCTAGGGTGCCCAAACATCCTAGAGTAACAAGATCCGCAAGGGATTAGTGGGGGCAATCAAATATCGCTTCGTGAAATGTAGATCGAGGCCCTCTCAAGCAAACCCTAGAGAATCAACAAGATTTGATGGCTAGGCAGAGATCGGGCAAAAATAAGCTTTAGGGCGCAACAATGGAACAAAGGGATAAGAGGTAGGTCATCTTGGGGAAGAAGACCCCTTTATAGTTGGGAAGATTCCAACCGTTATCTGCCCACATTTTGCACTCAAGCGGTACTACCGCTCGGGGGAGCGGTATTATCGCCTAGTGTAGTAGTTCCAGTTGTAGTGTGCAAGTGAGCGGATCACAGAGAAGGTAGTGCCTCTGGAACGATACTACCATTCTTAGCGGCGGTACTACCGCTAAGTATTGCGGACTACGGAGGAATAGCGTGTTGGGGAACGTAGCATGCAATTTCAAAAAAATTCCTACGATCACGCACGATCTATCTAGGAGATGCATAGCAACGAGAGGGGAGAGTGTGTCCACGTACCCTCGTAGACCGAAAGCGGAAGCGTTAGGTTAACGCGGTTGATATAGTCGAATGTCTTTGCGATCCAACTGATCAAGTACCGAACGTACGGCACCTCCGAGTTTAGCACACGTTCAGCTCGATGACGTCCCTCGAACTCTTGATCCAGCAGAGGGTCGAGGGAGAGTTTCGTCAGCATGATGGCATGGTGATGTGATACGCGCAGGGCTTCGCCTAAGCACTACGACACTATGACCGGAGGAGTAAACTATGGAGGGGGGCACCGCACACGGCTAAGAATAATTTTTGTGCTTTGGGGTGCCCCCTGCCCCTGTATATAAAGGAGGGAGAGGGAGGAGGCCGACCCTAGGGGCGCGCCAAAAGGGGGGGTCCTACTAGGACTCCTAGTACTAGTAGGATTCGGCCCCACCTCTTTTCCTTCTCATGGAGGTGGAAAGGGGGAAGGAGAGGGAGTAGGAGAAGGAAATGGTGGGTGGCGCCCCTTCCCTAAACGAATTCGGCCTCCTCCCTTGTGGGGGCGCACCAACCCCTTATGGGCTGGTTAGCCTCCCTCCTATGGCCCATATGGCCCATATCTTTCCCCGGGGGGTTTCGGTAACCCCTCCGATACTCCGGTATGTACCCGATACACTCCGGAACTCTTCCGGCGTCCGAATATTACCTTCCAATATATCAATCTTTACCTCTCGACCATTTCGAGACTCCTCATCATGTCCGTGATCTCACCCGGGACTCCGAACAATCTTTGGTCACCAAAACACATAATTCATAATACAAATCATCATCGAACGTTAAGCGTGCGGACCCTACAGGTTCCAGAACTATGTAGACATGACCGAGACACATCTCTGAGCAATAACCAATAGAGGAACCTGGATGCTCATATTGGTTCCTACATATTCTACGAAGATCTTTATCGGTCAACCCGTAATGACAACATATGTTATTCCTTTGTTGTCGGTATGTTACTTGCTCGAGATTCAATCATCAGTATCTTCATACCTAGTTCAATATCGTTACCGGCAAGTCTCTTTACTCGTTCCGTAATGCATCATCCCGTAACTAACTCATTAGTTACATTGCTTGCAAGGTTTATTATGATGTGCATTACCGAGAGGGCCCAGAGATACCTGTGTGATACTTGGAGTGACAAATCCTAATCTTGATCTACGCCAACCCAACAAATACCTTCAGAGATACTTGTAGAGCATCTTTATAATCACCCAGTTACGTTGTGACGTTTGATAGCACACAAGGTATTCCTCCGGTATCTGGGAGTTGCATAATCTCATAGTCAAAGGAATATGTATAAGTCATGAAGAAAGCAATAGCAATAAAACTTAACGATCATTATGCTAAGCTAACGGATGGGTCATGTCCATGATGTGATCTTGTTTATCAAATGACAACACATGTCTATTATCAGGAAACTTATCTTTGATTAACGAGCTAGTCTAGTAGAGGCATACTAGGGACACTTTGTTTTGTCTATGTATTCACACATGTATCAAGTTTCCGGTTAATACAATTCTAGCATGAATAATAAACATTTATCATGATATAAGGAAATATAAAATAACAACTTTATTATTGCCTCTAGGGCATATTTCCTTCAGTCTCCCACTTGCACTAGAGTCAATAATCTAGTTCACATCGCCATGTGATTTAACACCAATAGTTCACATCTTTATGTGATTAACACCCATAGTTCACATCGCCATGTGACCAACACCCCAAGGGTTTACTAGAGTCAATAATATATTTCACATCGCTATGTGATTAGCACCCAAAGAGTACTAAGGTGTGATCATGTTTTGCTTGTGAGAGAAGTTTAGTCAACGGGTCTGTCACATTCAGATCCGTATGTATTTTGCAAATTTCTATGTTTACAATGCTCTGCATGGAGCTACTCTAGCTAATTGCTCCCACTTTCAATAAGTATCCAGATTGAGACTCAGAGTCATCCAGATCGGTGTCAAAGCTTGCATCGACATAACTCTTTACGATGAACTCTTTATCACCTCCATAATCAAGAAATATCTCCTTAGTCTTCCAAGGATAATTTTGACCGTTGTCCAGTGATCTACTCCTGGATCACTATTGTACCCCTTTGCCAAACTCATGGCAAAGTACACAATAGGTATGGTATACAGTGTGGCATACTTTATAGAACATATGGCTGAGGCATAGGGAATGACTTTCATTCTCTCTCTATCTTCTGCTGTGGTCGGGTTTTGAGTCTTACTCAACTTCACACCTTGTAACACAGGCAAGAACCCTTTCTTTGACTGATCCATTTTGAACTTCTTCAAAACTTTATCAAGGTATGTGCTTTGTGAAAGTCCAATTAAGCGTCGTGATCTATCTCTATAGATCTTGATGCACAATATATAAGCAGCTTCACCGAGGTCTTTCATTGAAAAAATCTTATTCAAGTATCCTTTTATGCTATCCAGAAATTCTATATCATTTCCAATCAACAATATGTCATCCACATATAATATTAGAAATGCTACAGAGCTCCCACTCACTTTCTTGTAAATACAGGCTTCTCCAAAAGTCTGTATAAAACCATATGCTTTGATCACACTATCAAAGCATATATTCCAACTCCGAGAGGCTTGCACCAGTCCATAAATGGATCGCTGGAGCTTGCACACTTTGTTAGCACCTTTAGGATCGACAAAACCTTCTGGTTGCATCATATACAACTCTTATTTAAGAAATCCATTAAGGAATGCAGTTTTGACATCCATTTGCCAAATTTCATAATCATAAAATGCGGCAATTGCTAACATGATTCGGACAGACTTAAGCATCGCTATGGGTGAGAATGTCTCGTCATAGTCAACTCCTTGAACTTGTCGAAAACCTTTTGCAACAAGTCGAGCTTTGTAGACAGTAACATTACCGTCAGCGTCAGTCTTCTTCTTGAAGGTCCATTTATTTTCTATGTCTTGCTGATCATCGGGCAAGTTAACCAAAGTCCACACTTTGTTCTCATACATGGATCCCATCTCAGATTTCATGGCCTCAAGCCATTTCGCGGAATCTGGGCTCATCATCGCTTCCTCATAGTTCATAGGTTCTTCATGGTCTAGTTACATGACTTCTAGAATGATGTAAACCCTAGGGGCCGATCTTTCATGAAAGGAGCGGATCCCGTGATGAACACGAAGAACACGAGGGGAACACGAGGGGAAATCACAAAGGGGCACAAAGAGAAACACTCAAACCAACAAGATTAAGTAACACATGTGCTAGATCCTCGAAACACAAGAGGAGATACAAGATCCAAAGTCAACAAGGGACGAGACAAATAGTAACTGGTATTCTCCGTGAGGAGGTCTTGATGGTCTTCTCCGCGAGGAGGTCTTGAATCCAAGTGGATCTTCTCCGAAGAGGGGTCGTGGTCTCTCTCATGGAGTAGATCCGGATGGATGAGCGAAGCTCTATCTCACAAATGAGCTAACACAACGCTAACCCTAACTAGGAGGAGGTGGGGGAGTATATATAGTGCTAGCCCACGAAGGGGTAAGTGAGAGGGGGGATACATGGGGCCTTGGCCCGATCTCTGCGCACAGGCAGGTGCCGGATGTCCGGCGGCTCACGAAGAGCCGGATATCCAGGCTGAACTTGGTCGGCTTCGGTTGCATTCTGTGATGAGGGGCCGGATTTCCGGGCGAAGGGGCCGGATGTCCGGGGCTTCGGGAGGAGCCTGATGTCCGGGGCATGGTGGCCGGATGTCCGGGCTGCGCTGGTCCTTTCCGGTGTTCTCTGGATAGCCGATGCTGGATTTTCGGGGCAAGGGCCGGATGTCCGGGCTGGGGCCGGATGTCCGGGCTGGGGCCGGATGTCCGGCTGTTGTAGCAGCTGGCCCTTCTTCCTTCTCCTTCCTTCACTTCCGTGCACGCTTGGCCTTGGTCCTTGGGCTCTCCATGGTCTCCTCGGGTTTACCTGAGTATGCACAAGGTCCGCGCTTGAAGTAGCATCCTTGTCTTACATGCGGAAGGGAAGATTTGGAAAGGAGCGAGTTCACCTTAGGTCCAAAGGCATATGCTTGAGTGTACATGTGGATGATCGTAGGATGCTTCGCATCATCTCCCCTCCCTTGGTAAAGATCCGACCTAGGATCAAAAACCTCATCCCCATGGAAACGATTGTGGTGGACGGACTTGTAGTTGGACGAAGAGGAAGACATGGCGCAATCCAAGTACTCCAAAGTGTCGCCGGAGTGGTATACATGCAAAAAGAGCAAACACAAACGACACTCGAAAATACAATGGTTAGCGCACACAAAGTGTCCATCATGTAAGAATGAGTCCGTGCGGAAAGATTGTTCGTGACAAAGCGCATGAAGCTTATCAAGATGATATAGAATGATATGCAAAGCATTCATGGGAGCAAAAGCATTCATTGCGCACACAAATGTGTTGTGAATATGATCAATGCAACCACGGTGTAAAATGATGTCATAGTGAGACGGTTTATCAAAAGCATGAACATGTTAATTGGTGCTCAATGTGAGTATGTGATCATGCAATTGATGATGGGAAATATGATCATGATGTATAAATATGCCATCAAGGAAGATCACAACAAATTTGCTAATAAAGTGCACAAGCTCATATATCATGGATGACATGGGAATACAAGATGCAACAAGGCAATCATGATATGAGTCAATCCATGCATAAGATGCAAATTTGTCATGTGTATGATATGTCCATTGAGCATGACATGTGTGAACACAATCAACAAATATGGAGGTGTTGGTGTACCAATGCTCGATGTCGTGGCATGAGTGGAGGTTCGAAGGTGCATCCAATAAGTCCGAGCGCTCATCAATGTGAAGGTCCATGGAGCCAATCTCCAATGTCGCTCCTCCGATCGCGAGATGTATCATGTAGCCAACAAGAAGGAAACAACAATGAAAGAATGACCCATCCAATATGCGTATTTGAGGATGGCTCAAAGGGAAGGAGTTCACCTTTATGAGTATGTCAAAAATGTTGGTGTCGCGCATCGTGTACGCCTTCACATGACCAAGTTGTCTCATGATGGTACCACCTTGTGAATCCTTTAAAATGAAAGAACATGACAAACACTCGGAAAAACAAATGAAGTTAGTGTCAGTGCAAAACCTATCATTCGTGTGGTAAGATACCCAATAAGTGTATGCATCATGCTCATCAAAAGAAAGGACAAGGGAGCATTTCATAGTATGGAGGCATATGATGCGAGAACAACCATATACAATAGGCTCAATCAAACAAGCATGCATCACAAGGAACACGTCCAAGTCTCCATGATCAATAAGCATAGCAAGTTGGTACTCAATACAAGGTGATATGAGGGATGCAAACTAATGGAGACAAGAGACAATGATCAAGACAAATCATGTGCGATGCAAGAGCATATATGTCATCAACCCAAGAAAGCAAGTAATAGTGGAATATGGGTGATGCGACAAAGCAAGCAATCATAGTGATTAAGTCAAGCAAGATAGTAGTGTGAATATGCAACATACTAGGAGGAATCATGGCAAGCATGTCATGGGTGCAAATAGTGTGCATGAATAATGCACATGACATATCACAAGGATGAAAGCAAGATATGAGAAAAATATCGTCAATGTATTGGTGAGAGGCCATATGTAAATAGCAATGGGACATCATGACTCTCCCAACACAACAAGCAACAATAGCACGAGGCACATGATAAACATGACAATAGCAACAAGGATATCCACCAAGCATGCAAATACACATATGAGTAATAAAATGGTGAATCATGGGTAGATGCAAGCAAGGGTCACAATTGCATGGCAAAATCATGTAAAGAGGCATAACATGCAAAGTGAGCACGATAGAATGGGCATAAGGTAACAAGTGATATATGTCCCATAGCCATGTGAGAGGCAAGTAAACGAGATGCGCGTAGTCGTTGCGCGAAGAGAACGGTGCGAAGGATAGTTCATGGGATCCCAAGTCATCTTTGCTCTCAAGATCTCATTTCATCAACTCTTGGGATTGAGAGGTTGACGAGTATACGTGAGTACCTACACAAAACAAAGACAAAGGAAAAATTGTGTGTGTGTGGTATATGTACACATCATCCATCATGATGCGCACGTGTTTGTCTTGGTTAACACAAAATATACAATGCTCAAATGAATGAGATGCGTGATATAGAAACATGTCATCCATCATGATAGGTTTGTTGTGATGTATAGCATAATGGAGACTCAAATTGGGAAATGCATCATGAGAAATATGTAGAGCATTGTTATTCATGGAATGCATATGGTGCAAGCAATTATGAGAATCATGCAATGTATGGAATGCATCAAAATCTCCTAATATGTATGAAGAAACTATGGGGGTCTCCTCATGAGCATTAATGGAAACATCAAATGGAGGATATTGACAACATCCAAAACAAAGCATATTTGGAACAATGTGATCATGGCATGGTATAGTACATGGATTGCGCAAATCATGTAAAGGAAGCATGGCAATATCATCACATGAAAAAAATCCAATGACCATCATCTCGTCATCTATGCCATAAGTGCAAATGGGATTGATTTTAATGGGGCATGCATAGTTACTATGTTGAGATTGAAATGATGCAATATGGGCGATCTCACTCATAGCATATGGCAAGTTTAAAGGATTGTCAAACATGACGTGACCGATAGAATTTTCACAAGATATCCTATGGAGCATAGCATCACAACTAGGCAAATCAACATGCTCATCATCATATTCATCATAAATGGGTAAGTCATGACATGAAGAAGTCGCACTAGCATGAAGCATGGGAATATGTGGATCAACATCATGCAAGCAATAATTAGTGAGATTGTCCACTAGTGGGACAAGAGAAGCACCATCACCTATGTTACATTTGGAGCATCGCTCATGTGTTGTAGGTGAGGTGTCGAAGACGAAGTCGTGGTCATCTTCATCTTGATGGAACCATGTGGGTGGTGCATCTTCTTCCACTATGGCCATCATCGTCGTTGGAGGTATGGACTCGTCGAGGATAGGTGTGTCCTCATGTAGGAGACCTAGCACCAAAGAAGAAAACACACTCGGAGTAGAGGTTAAGTTGTTAGAAATCATAGTGGCCTCATATGCCGTGTCAACTACCTCACTCACTAAGTGTTGTGGCTCACTCACTCCCTCTCGGATGCTCTCACTCATATGGTTGGTGGAGTCACTCAAATGGCTCTCAACCTCACATAGGATGTGTGGCATGCTCTCAAGTGTGGGGCTAGTGGTGGTCACACTCAGCCTCTCATAGGAAATGCACTCAATGTCACGTATGGTGGAGTCACTCATCTCACTCATGGGGTGGTGGCTCTCCTCACATGGCAATTGGGGGCATCTCGTCATATGTGGGTGTCGGAGAGATGTAGGTGCAAATGTCTCCATGCTCAATCATGTCGTAGTCGTAGCCGTGGATGAAGGCCGAAGATGGCACATCATCACTCTCCTCTAAGACCAAAGATAAGGTCTCATGTGCGGTCTCGTAGCTTGACTCGGAGAATGAGTCCTTTTGGGGCGTCGTCTTCATGTAGTTGAAGAGATCCATGCTCGTCGCCGTGGTCGAAGGGGATGGCCCTAGATCGACGTTCTTGTCGCCGTCTTGTTGTAGGAGGTCCATATGATGTGGCACCTCATAGCTCGTCTCCATGACCGAAGGGAATTTCCCATGCTCGGACATCTTCCTTGAGGGGCTTCCAAAGATGGAAGTGTCGCCCTCGCTCGTAGTTGGTCGCCTCGTTCGTGAAGATGTCGATGTAGGCAAACTCATGGGAAGTAGGCGAAGATGCTGTATGTCCAAAGGCGAAGATGCCTTGATAGCACTTGATGAAGATGACGAAGTGGTTGTTGTAGTCGTAGTGCCGTCTTGGTTGTGGTTGTCTCGCGGTCATCTTTTGTGCTCTTGAAGCTTGGCCTTGGAGTGAAGTATGGCTCGTTGGGACTTGTGCATTTGCGCTTGGCGAGCATCTTCATGATGATGGTGTCATTGTCGTGCTTGAGCTCGATGGCGTTCGTCGTCGTGCACATGATGCTTGGAGGTGACTTGCCCTTCATGACGATGTGGATCATGAATGTGATGGTGGTCGCCATGGAGATGTGGACGTGGACGACTTGCGCTTGCATCATTTTTGCTCTCCGAAGACTTGTGACTTGAACGTCGCCGCCTTGAGGATGATGAAGGGGGAGAACGGTTGATCAACAAGGTCTGAATCTCCTCCATCCTTGCATCTTGCTCCTCCTTTTGTGCGCAAAGCTTGTTGTCGATGTAGTACCTTTTCCTTGCTTCGGAGTGACGAATGTCAATGGAGAGGTTCTCGATGCGCTCTCGCAATCTTGATTGTGCGCCTTGCATTTGTCGTTGTAGATCGAAGATTGACGCTTTGGTGATGTAGTTGTTCACGCCGTTGTTGTTGTGGAAGACCGGAGATGAAATGCCTTGCCTATCCATCACAAAACTCGAGCAATTATGAGTGGGAGAAAGAGAAGAACTATACCAAATGTACCTTGACCGATGTTGAAGATGGATCAATGATCACTCAATGATGTAACAAGGAAATAGCATAATTGGTACCAATTCTTGTCGGTTTCTCACACCTACACAAATAAGGCTTATGGTGGAGCTCGGTGAGGATAGTGGCACAAAAATTTAATGCAAAATGTTAGCAAGAGTCAATAATGTTGAAAGAGATTCACAAATTCGCAAGTGAAACAAGTAGACCAATAGCAATGAATGGCACACGGAAACGCACACACGGATAGATAAATGGGGTCGTGCAACCAAGGATGAGCACAAAATGTGGAATCCACGGAAAACGCTCGTGTTGCACAACTCAAGAGAGACGCTAGCACGATTGCTCAATAGGCAGATACGACACTTGTGCACAACATATAAGATGCAAAATAGATAAACTTTCTATCCCAAGTATGCTATGTGTATGATGTTCTAGTGGTATGATCCAAGATATCGGATATGAAAATATTATATGCAATGTGGTATGATGCTATGGCACTTGCTTACAAGCTCTTTTGTTTTTTCTCTCTTTTGCTTAAAAGCTTCTTCTTCTTTTTTTGATATGGCCACAATGCAAAATGCACAAACCAAGATAACAATTGGGTATATACGGGAACAATCTTGTGACACAAGGGATGATATGATACCAATATGATATGGTATGTATGCAATGGAATGGTGGATCACTAATGTGCACAAGTAACGTTGCCGGCAATACTCAAAGGCTAGTCTCGATAGGCAAGTGACGCAAAATGGGCTAGGGGTTATCAATGCAATTGCAAGGGAATATACAATGGAGGGATACCACAATAACAATATGATATGGAGGTTACCATCCACGGTGATGATGAGTGGCGGTGTTCTTGATGTAGATACCAAGATGATGGAGACTCGTCCCTAAGTAGCCGAAACACCTTAGGAAACGGAAAAACCGCAAACTCAGAATCTCAAAGGCAAATGTCAAATGGTGGTAGCGGGATGTGGTGGTGGTTTTGTGGAAGCTCAATGGAATTGCGGAAAGGCAATGATGGGTTGTGGAGTACACAATGCGGAGATGGAGGGTAAGGTGGTGGACTATACACAGTGTCGGAGTTGGAAGCACAGTCCCTAAGTAGCCGAAACACCTTAGGAGACACAACTCACAACATAAACAAAATTGGGTTAAGTTGGGGTGGCGGAAGTGTATGGTGGGCAAGCCTATGCAGAAGTTATGGTGGTGGTTGATGAAGAAGCAATGGTCCCTAAGTAGCCTAAACACCTTAGGAGACTCAAATCGCAACTCAAACAACCACTAATGCTATGGGGATCAATATGGGTTAGGTTGCGGAAGTCGGTGGTGGTTATGCGGATGATATGGTGGAAGCCCTAGGCAAAGATGCCAAAGTTCCAAAAATTTGATGGAGTCAAATGGTGATGGTAGTATTTTGTGGGATGGGGGATGTCAATAGCTTCAAAACAAGCTAAAGAACATAAAAAGTGGACTCCGGATGAATTAGTTATGGTCAAAACAGTGAAACACCGAAGGCTGAAATGCCAGGGGCCGGACATCCGGGGTCGGGGCCGGATATCCAGGACCTGATGTCCAGAACGCTGCACGAAAATGCGCTCCAGGAGCCGGATGTCCAGCTTGGGGCTCGGATGTCCGGCCTGAGGCCCGGATGTCCGGCCCGACGATTCCAGATCTCGTTTGGGGCGGAAATTTTCGAATTGGGGGCGGAAATTGATGATTCCAAGGGAAAAATTGGAGAGATTTCGTGGACTGAAGGTGGGGAAACTTGGGGAGATGCTAGATCCACTCGAAACCAAGAAAATCCATGGATCAAATCCAACAAAACCTCATCAAACCAACAAATCACAAAAAATTGGGGGCAATTTTTTGGTGGGGATTTTTGAATTTAGGACGAAATCAACAAAATTAGGCTAGAAAACAAAGAGGGGAGGCTCCGAAATCGTGATCAACGTGGCTCATGATACCAAGATGATATCATGAGACAAGCTGTCTCTGATACCAAGATGATGTAGGGTGGAAACCCTAGGGGACGATCTTTCACGAAAGGAGCGGATCCCGTGATGAACACGAAGAACACGAGGGGAACACGAGGGGAAAACACAAAGGGGCACAAAGAGAAACACTCAAACCAACAAGATTAAGTCACACATGTGCTAGATCCTCGAAACATGAGAGGAGATACAAGATCCAAAGTAAACAAGGGACGATACAAATAGTAACCGGTCTTCTCCGTGAGGAGGTCTTGATGGTCTTCTCTGCGAGGAGGTCTTGAATCCAAGTGGATCTTCTCCGAAGATGGGCCACGGTCTCTCTCGTGGAGTAGATCCGGATGGATGGGCGAAGCTCTATCTCACAAATGAGCTAACACAACACTAACCCTAACTAGGAGGAGGTGGGGGAGTATATATAGTGCTAGCCCACAAAGGGGTAAGTGAGAGGGGGGATACATGGGCCCTTGGCCCGATCTCTGCGCACAGGCAGGTGCCGGATGTCCGGGCTGGAGGCCGGATGTCCGGGCCTCTGGCCGGATGTCCGGGCTAAACTTGGCCGGCTTCGGTTGCATTCTGTGATGAGGGGCCGGATGTCCGGGGCTTCAGGAGGAGCCTGATGTCCGGGGCATGGTGGCCGGATGTCCGGGCTGCGCTGGTCCTTTCCGGTGTTCTCTGGATAGCCGATGCCGAATTTCCGGGGCAAGGGCCGGATGTCCGGGCTAGACCGGATGTTCGGGTTAGGGCCAGATGTCCGGCTGCTGTAGCAGTTGGCCCTTCTTCCTTCTCCTTCCTTCACTTCCTTGCACGCTTGGCCTTGGTCCTTGGGCTCTCCATGGTCTCCTTGGGTGTACCTGAGTATGCACAAGGTCCGTGCTTGAAGTAGCACCCATGTCTTACATGCGGAAAGGTAAGATTCGAAAACAAGCGAGTTCACCTTAGGTCCAAAGGCATATGCTTGAGTGTACATGGGGATGATCGTAGGATGCTCGGCATCACAAAATAGAATTACCGTACCACTCTGGTGCGGACCATACTCTGGTTGACCTACGAGGTTTGGTAGTAACTTGATCTGAAGTTCCATGATCATCATCATAAGCTTCCTCACTAGTTGGTGTAGGCATCACGGGAACGGTTTTCTGTGATGAGCTACTTTCCATTTCGAGAGAAGGTACAATTACCTTATCAAGTTCTACCTTTTTCCCACTCACTTCTTTCGAGAGAAACTCCTTCTCTAGAAAGGATCCGTTCTTAGCAACAAAGATCTTGCCTTCAGATCTGTGATAGAAGGTGTACTCAACAGTTTCTTATGGGTATCCTATGAAGACACATTTCTTCGATTTGGGTTCGAGCTTATCAGGCTAAAGCTTTTTCACATAAGCATCGCAACCCCAAACGTTAAGGAACGATATATTAGGTTTCTTGCCAAACCACAATTCATACGGTGTCATCTCAATGGATTTAGATGGTGCCCTATTTAACGTGAATGCAGCTGTCCCTAATGCATAACCCCAAAGTGATAGTGGTAAATCGGTAAGAGACATCATAGATCACACCATATCTAATAAAGTACGGTTACGATGTCCAGACACACCATTACGATGTGGTGTTCCAGGTGGCGTGAGTTCTGAAACTATTCCACATTGTTTTAAATGAAGGCCAAACTCGTAACTCAAATATTCGCCTCCATGATCAGATCGTAGAAACTTTATTTTCTTGTTACGATGATTCTCCACTTCACTCTGAAATTCTTTGAACTTTACAAATGTTTCAGCCTTGTGTTTCATTAAGTAGATATACCCATATCTGCTCAAATCATCTATGAAGGTTAGAAAATAACGATACCGGCCGCGAGCCTCAACACTCATCGGACCGCATACATCGATATGTATTATTTCCAATAAGTCAGTGGCTCGCTCCATTTTTCTGGAGAACGGAGTCTTAGTCATCTTGCCCATGAGGCATGGTTCGCAAGCATCAAATGATTCATAATCAAGTGATTCCAAAAGTCCATCCGCATGGAGTTTCTTCATGCACTTTACACCAATATGACCTAAATGGAAGTGCCACAAGTATGTTGCACTATCATTATCAACTTTGCATCTTTTGGCATCAATATTATGAATATGTGTATCACTACGATCGAGATTCAATAAACCATTTATATTAAGTGTATGACCATAGAAGGTTTTATTCATGTAAATAGAACAATAATTATTCTTTGACTTAAATGAATAACCGTATTGCAATAAACATGATCTAATCATATTCATGCTCAACGCAAACAGCAAATAACATTTATTTTAGGTTCAACACTAATCCTTAAGGTAAAAGGAGTGTGATGGTGATCTTATCAACCTTGGAATCATTTCTAACACACATCGTCACCTTTCCCTTAACTAGTCTCTATTCATTGCGCAACTCCTGTTTCGAGTTACTAATCTTAGCAACTGAACTGGTATCAAATACCCCGGGGTTACTATGAACACTAGTAAAGTACACATCAATAACATGTATATCAAATATACTTTTGTTCACTTTGCCATCCTTCTTATCCTCCAAGTATTTGGGGTAGTTCCGCTTCCAGTGACCATTCCTTTGCAGTAGAAGCACTCAGTTTGAGGCTTAGGTCTAGCTTTGGGCTTCTTCACGGGAGTGGCAACTTGCTTGCCATTCTTCTTGAAGTTCCCTTTCTTTCCCTTGCCCTTTTACTTGAAACTAGTGGTCTTGTCAACCATCAACACTTAATGCTTTTTCTTGATTTCTACCTTCGCCGATTTCAGCATCGCGAAGAGCTTGGGAATCGTTTCCGTTATCCCTTGCATATTATAGTTCATCACGAAGTTCTAGTAACCTGGTGATAGTGACTAGAGAACTCTGTCAATCACTATCTTATCTGGAATATTAACTCCCACTTGATTCAAGTGACTGTAGTACTTGGACATTCTGAGCACATGCTCACTAGCTGAGCTATTCTCCTCCATCTTGTAGGCAAAGTACTTGTCAGAGGTCTCATACCTCTTAACACATGCATGAGTCTGAAATACCAATTTCAGGTCTTGGAACATCTCATATGCTCCATGGTGTTCAAAACATTTTTGAAGTCCCGGTTCTAAGCCATAACATATGGCACACTAAACAATCAAGTAGTCATCATACCGAGCTTGTCAAACGTTCATAACGTCTGCATCGGCTCCTACAACAAGTTTGTCACCTAGCGGTGCATCAAGGACATAATTCTTCTGTGCAGCAATGAGGATAATCCTCAGATCATGGACCCAGTCCGCATCATTGCTACTATCATCTTTCAACTTAGTTTTCTGTAGGAACATATAAAAAATAAAACAGGGGAGCTATGCACAAGCTATTGATCTACAACATAGATATGCAAATACTATCAGGAGTAAGTTCATGATAAATTAAAGTTCAATTAATCATATTACTTAAGAACTCCCACTTAGATAGACATCCCTCTAGTCATCTAAATGATCACGTGATCCATATCAACTAAACCATGTCCGATCATCACATGAGATGGAGTAGTTTTCAATGGTGAACATCTCTATGTTGATCATATCTACTATATGATTCACGTTCGACCTTTCGGTCTCAGTGTTCCGAGGCCATATCTGCATATGCTAGGCTCGTCAAGTTTAACCCGAGTATTCTGCATGTGCAAAACTGTCTTACACCCGTTATATGTGAACGTAGAGCTTATCACACCCGATCATCACATGGTGTCTCGGCACGACGAACTGTAGCAACAGTGCATACTCAGGGAGAACACTTATACCTTGAAATTTAGTGAGGGATCATCTTATAATGCTACTGTCGTACTAAGCAAAATAAGATGCATAAAAGATAAACATCACATGCAATCAAAATATGTGACATGATATGGCCATCATCATCTTGTGCCTTTGATCTCCATCTCCAAAGCACCGTCATGATCTCCGTCGTCAGCGGCTTGACACCTTGATCTCCATCGTAGCATCGTCGTCGTCTCGCCAACTATTGCTTCTACAACTATCGCTACCGCATAGTGATAAAGTAAAGCAATTATATGGCGATTGCATTTCATACAATAAAGCGACAACCATAAGGCTCCTGCCAGTTGCTGATAACTTTTACAAAACAAGATCATCTCATACAATAACTTATATCACATCATGTCTTGACCATATCACATCACAACATGCCTTGCAAAAACAAGTTAGACGTCCTCTACTTTGTTGTTGGAAGTTTTACGTGGCTGCTACAGGCTTCTAGTAAGAACCGTTCTTACCTACGCATCAAAACCACAACGGTGTTTCATCAAGTTTGTTGTTTTAACCTTCAACAAGGATCGGCCGTAGTCAAATTCAATTCAACTAAAGTTGGAGAAACAGACACTCGCCAGCCACCTTTATGCAGAACAAGTTGCATGTCTGTCGATGGAACCGATCTCATGAATGTGGTCATGTAAGGTTGGTATGGGCCGCTTCATCAGCAATACCACCGAATCAAAATAATACGTTGGTGGTAAGCAGTATGACTATCACTGCCCACAACTCTTTGTGTTCTACTCATGCATATCATCTACGCATAGACCTGGCTCTGATACCACTGTTGGGGAACGTAGCATGCAATTTCAAAAAAAATCCTACGATCACGCACGATCTATCTAGGAGATGCATATCAATGAGAGGGGGAGAGTGTGTCCACGTACCCTCGTAGACCGATAGCGGAAGCATTAGGTTAACGCGGTTGATGTAGTCAAACGTCTTCGTGATCCAACCGATCAAGTACCAAACATACGGCACCTCTGAGTTCAGCACACGTTCAGCTCGATGACGTCCCTCGAACTCTTGATCTAGCAGAGGGTCGAGGGAGAGTTTCGTTAGCACGACGGTGTGGTGACGGTGATGGTGATATGATCCGCGCAGGGCTTCACCTAAGCACTACGACACTATGAACGGAGGAGTAAACTATGGAGGGGGGCACCGCACACGGCTAAGAATAACTGTTGTGCTTTGGGGTGCCCCCCTACCCCTGTATATAAAGGAGGGAGAGGGAGGAGGCCGGCCCTAGGGGTGCGCCATAAGGGGGGAGTCCTAGTCCTATCCGGATTAGGATAGGACTAGTCCTATTAGGATTCCTAGTCCTATTAGGATTCAGTCCCCCTCTTTTCCTTCTCATGGAGGTGGATAGGGGGAAGTACTAGGACTCCTAGTCCTATTAGGACTCCTAGTCCTATTAGGACTCCTAGTCCTATTAGGATTTAGTCCCCCTCTTTTCCTTCTCATGGAGGTGGATAGGGGGAAGGAGAGGGAGTAGGAGAAGGAAAGGGTGGGTGGCGCCTGTCAGTGTCAAAACCGGCGGATCTCGGGTAGGGGCCCCCGAACTGTGCGTCTAGGATCGATGGTAATAGGAGACGGGGGACACAATGTTTTACCCAGGTTCGGGCCCTCTCTATGGAGGTAATACCCTACGTCCTGCTTGATTGATCTTGATGAATATGAGTATTACAAGAGTTGATCTACCACGAGATCGTAATGACTAAACCCTGAAAGTCTAGTCAGGCTATAATTATGAGGATTCGGCCTATCTATGGACCTAGCCCTCAGGTTTATATAGACACGGGAGGGATCTAGGGTTACACAAGGTCGGTTACAGAGAAAGGAATCTTCATAGTTGATTGCCAAGCTTGCCTTCCACGCCAAGGAGAGTCCTATCCGGACAGAGGTGGAGTCTTCGGTCTTTGTATCCTTACGGCCCATCAGTCCGGCCCATATCCAATAGATCGGACACCCGAGGACCCCTTAGTCTAGGACTCCCTCAGTAGCCCCTGAACCAGGCTTCAATGACGATGCGTCCGGTGCGCAGATTGTCTTCGGCATTGCAAGGCGGGTTCTACTTTCCAAATACTCCAAGATAGTCTTAAGATGAAACGAAGGTGTCCAGATTTGCAACACAAGTACCACAGACAACCGCAAGGAATATAGTATTCACGAGTCCCATCTGCTGACAACTTTTTGCAAGATGACATCACATCTGTTCAGTCACTATATCAAACCGTTTTTGTCCATCGTTCCGTGTTTCGAGATGCGGTTTCCATTGGCACGTCTTGTCAAAGCAGAGATCGTGTCCCCTTATTGCGGGATTTTCATCAATGCGGGCGTGGGTAACCCAACAATGCCGCTTACATAGCCCTTGGGAATAAGGCGAGTTTTAGGGCGAGTGGGGAGGCGTTCGATATTCACTGCCTTTATAAGGGGATAAGGATTCCCCCTTCTTCTCCCATGCCTTCTCTCTTCCTCTACACTTCCACTCTTGAGCTCCAACACCCAAGTTCTCATCTTCTTCCCACTCAAGCTAGCACTCAACCATGTTCGGATCCAGAGGCCAAGGTAAGTGGATGGTCTCCTCCATCAAGGAGAAGGACATTACTGAGCTTCGGGCGGTCGGGTACTTGGCGAAGGAAATCACACACCGTCTTCCAGCCCAGGGGCAAATCATCCCCACGCCGAAGCCCAACAAGAGGGTGGTATTCATCCCTCATTTCCTCCGCGGGCTAGGGTTTCCACTCCACCCTTTCCTCCGCGGGCTGATGTACTATTACGGGATAGACTTCCATGATCTATCCTTGAACTCTTTCCTCAACATCTCGGTGTTCATCGTTGTGTGTGAGGCCTTCCTCCGCATCCAACCCCACTTCGGCCTGTGGCTCAAGGTCTTCAACATGAAGCCGAAGGTGGTGGATGGCCAGCACGCAGAGTGCGGAGGAGCCATGGTGAGTAAGCCGACCAATGTCTCCTGGCCGAAAGGCACTTTCGTGGAGACTGTCAAGGAATGACAGAAATAATGGTTCTACATTACAGAACCTCGCGGCACCAACTCGGCTGCAGCTGCTGAATTCAACTCCGACGCCCCAATGCGGCTCACCTCCTGGGTCGAGAAGAGCCCGAACTGGTGTTTGCCAGATGAGATGATTGCGCTACAGACGCGCGTTCAAAGTATGGTGGACAAGGATATCCAGCTTGTCGATATAATCCAGGTGATGCTAGTTTGCCGGATTCTCCCGTGCCAAAGCCGAAGCTGCACTCTATGGGAGTTCAATCCGAAGAAGCACCATACTCTGAAGAGGCTCTTCGAAACTACTCACGAAGATGCTTGGAAGTTGCTCTTCAAGGGCAACAAGACACCGCCGACCACAGATTCAGACTGCGGGCACGGCATTAACCACCTCGCCAACAAGGTATGTTATTTTTAACGCATCCCCTACTTGCTTGTTTCAAGGATGATATCTAAGCTTTTATTATCATTGCTTCTTCAGGACTAGATGGAGAGGGCGAAGCAGATCCAGTGTCCGGCTCCGCTGCCCGAAGAACCAGTCATCCCGCGTTTAGCGAAGATGCTAGTGCCGACGCCCTATATGGCGTCGGCGAAGAAGGCCGCGGGGAAGGCCAAGGGGGTCCGGAGTGGCCCCCGCCGTAAGGGCGCTTCGGACACAATGTCCGAAGACAAGACCCGCTCCTCCGCCGCCGAAGACGACGACGACGAGGAAAGCGATTCTCCCCCTGATGGGGGGAGGAAGAAGAGGGCGGCCTCCATAATTCTGGAGGCGGACGCGCCCAAGAAGGGGAAAGGCACTCTCAAGGGCAGCTCCGCATGGGACGTCGACAGTAGTCCGGAGCGGTGCCCCCGGAACAAGCCCCTGATCGCATCGTGAGTGCTAAGAACCCGTACACATCCATTTATCCGGCTTTTCCGCCTTATGGTATTTGATATGTCTCCAACGTATCTATAATTTTTTATTGTTCCATGCTATTATATTATCAACCTTGGATGTTTTATATGCATTTATATGCTATTTTATATGATTTTTGGGAGTAACCTATTAACCTAGATCCCAGTGCCAGTTTCTGTTTTTTCCTTATTTTAGAGTATCCCAGAAAAGGAAAATCAAACGGAGTCCAATTGACTTGAAACTTCACAGAACTTATTTTTGGAGCGGAAGCAATCCAGGAGACTTGGAGTATACGTCAGGGAAGCTTCGAGGAAGCCACGAGGTAGGGAGGCGCGCCCTACCCCCCTGGGCGCGCCCCCACCCTCGTGGGCCCCTCGTGGCTCCCCTGACCGACTTCTTTCTCCTATATATGTCCATATACCCTAAAAACATCGAGGAGGAGAATAGATCGGGAGTTCCGCCGCCGGAAGCCTCCATAGCCACCAAAAACCAATCTAGACCCGTTCCGGCACCCTGCCGGAGGGGGGAATCCCTCTCCGGTGGACATCTTCATCATCCCAATGCTCTCCATGATGAGGAGGGAGTAGTTCTCCCTCGGGGCTGAGGGTATGTACCAGTAGCTATGTGTTTGATCTCTCTCTCATGTTCTTGAGGTTGCACGATCTTGATGTATCGAGAGCTTTGCTATTATAGTTGGATCTTATGATGTTTCTCCCCCTCTACTCTCTTGTGATGAATTGAGTTTTCCCTTTGAAGTTATCTTATCGGATTGAGTCTTTAAGGATTTGAGAACACTTGATGTATGTCTTGCATGTGCTTATCTGTGGTGACAATGGGATATCACGTGATCCACTTGATGTATGTTTTGGTGATCAACTTGCGAGTTCCGTGACCTCGTGAACTTATGCATAGGGGTTGGCACACGTTTTCGTCTTGGCTCTCTGGTAGAAACTTTGGGGCACTCTTTGAAGTTCTTTGTGTTGGTTGAATAGATGAATCTGAGATTGTGTGATGCATATTGTATAATCATACCCACAGATACTTGAGGTGACATTGGAGTATCTAGGTGACATTAGGGTTTTGGTTGATTTGTGTCTTAAGGTGTTATTCTAGTACGAACTCTATGATAGATTTAAAGGAAAGAATAGATTCATGTTATTTTACTACGGACTCTTGAATAGATCGATCAGAAAGGATAACTTTGAGGTGGTTTCGTACCCTACCATAATCTCTTCGTTTGTTCTCCGCTATTAGTGACTTTGGAGTGACTCTTTGCATGTTGAGGGATAGTTATATGATCCAATTATGTTATTATTGTTGAGAGAACTTGCACTAGTGAAAGTATGAACCCTAGGCCTTGTTTCAACGCATTGCAATACCGTTTGTGCTCACTTTAATCATTAGTTACCTTGCTGTTTTTATATTTTCATATTACAAAAACCTATACCTACCATCCATATTGCACTTGTATCACCATCTCTTTGCCGAACTAGTGCACCTACACAATTTACCATTGTATTGGGTGTGTTGGGGACACAAGAGACTCTTTGTTATTTGGTTGCAGGGTTGTTTGAGAGACCATCTTCATCCCATGCCTCTGCACTTGGAGGCCCAACAACGTCTACAAGAAGAAGGTTGTGTAGTAGACATCAATATTTTATATGATTTAATCATGTTATTACAGTCCGGGCCATGACAGCTTCCAGCGATCCTCATCAAGGGGCTCGTTGGATTCAAAGGAGATGGCCAGTGAGACACCGCTGGCCACTTACTCTCCCAAGGTCAAGGGAGACGACGAGGTGCTCTCCCAAAGGACCTTCCCAAGCCAGGGGGAGGTTCTGGAGCCCGTCATGACGGCGCCGGAGGGCGACACCTCGGTCGCCGGACACATGGGGGAACAGACCCCCATGGAGACTAATTATGGGGGCCATCCTCAATTCGGCCCCCATATGAGTACGAATCCGGAGACCCACACGGCCCCGGAGTCCGACAAGCAGCTTCCTTCAAGAGAAGGAGGCATGCCCGTCCCGCCGGCGACCTCTGTCCAACCAGAGGTGCCCGTCCCGCTGGCTGCGACTTCTCACACTGCCGAAGTCTCCGGACTAAAGTAGAAACTGGAGCGGGCCGCGGAACAGCTCGGCCAGGCGAGGAAGCAGCTGGAATACCAGCAAGGTATGCAATGGCTCACTATATATTCGGAAAGAGTAAATGATGTATACCGACCGTAGTGTCATTATATGCGTAGGGGCGATGACCGAGGTCGAGGCCCTGAAAAAGGCCCTGGCCGAAGCCGAGGGGAAAGCTGTCAAGGAGCAGGCCGCTCGCAAGAAGCTGAAGGCCCGACTGAACGAGGTCCAGCAAGAGCTCCAGGACGCGGTGAGGAAGTATGAGACCCTGGAGGGCGATGTTTCGGCTCGAGAGACCGAACTCTCCAAAGCTCGTCAAAGCGCGGAAGCGGCCCGGGTTGAAGCCTAGGGTGCCCTCCAGGAGATCCAAGAGGCCAGGAAGATCATGTCGGGTAAGGCGTTTAGTATGCAAAGCAAATATATGAAGAAGAAGTATTTCTTACTAACCCGGATTCGGAGTTCTCCAGGAGCCTTCGCAGATCTGCCGCGCAATGTGCTCGACGCCGCGGAGTTCTTCTGAGCCGAAGAAGGGAGCTCCACGGAGAAATTGTTCTGGTCGCAGTATCTTGCGCCAGAGCATCTCGTGCCCTTCATCGATCAGCTGAAACAGCTGGTGGAGCTGCATAGGGTGTCTGAACTAGCCATGAAGGATTTGATAATTCGGCTGTGGCCAGCCGAAGCTATGCCCGGCAGCTACTTCAGGCTTGTGAAGCGGTTGGTGAATGCCTGTCCTCGGCTGGACGTCGTCAAGCGATCGGCCTGCATTGAAGGTGCACGCATGGCCTTCACCCTCTGCAGGATGTGGTGGGCGAAGATGGACGCCGTCGAGCTGACCAAGGGGCCACCAGAGGGCAAGGAGCACCGCACACCCGAGCGCTATTTTGCAGATGTCCTAGAGGGGTCTTGTATTGTAGCAACATAGTGCGGGCAAGACATTATTTTCGAATGAATACATTCATGTTGTCTTTGCCTTGTATGATGAAACAAAACTTTTATGTAATATCTAATGCTTGTTATGTTTTTAAATTTTACCTCCTGTGTGGCCGTGTTGTATGAAATCTAAGGGTTAACTAGTCGTCGGCTTCTGCCCCCACATAGGTAGTACGGAGGTGTTCGGGATGGAATCTAAACAATCTTGATCCAATTATATGGTCCTTGAAGGAGTTGTTTAGCGCAATGAACCAGGCAATCAGACTATGCAGCTTTAACGCCCTCACTTAGCCATAGGAGTTTGACAATAAAAACATGGGCGCAACCCCTAGTATCCGAACCAGAGTGCTATAAGCGTCTGATCGGGAAGTACCGATCCTTCGCGTAATGCGGAAGAAATCTCCAACGATTTGCAACCTCCGAAGAGCTGACCGGCTCTCGCCGCATCATGACAGTCAGTTTTCAGCTTTCTCTACTGAGGTGCTCCTTTGGATAAACCAAGGCATAATCACAGTAGTTCTCCCTTTACTACCTTAGCCGATATAGCGGAATGTAAGGTAGCAAGCACAGGAGCCGGGCAACCCACCTATTGACCAAAGACATGATTCAGAGCCAATGCATATAGTGCTAAATTCGGGGTGCCGAACTATACTTATAAAAAGTGTTCAGACTTTTGTTGCTGTAGTGTGGGGTGCTTTGAAGCCCCTGGCAAACATCAAACGTACCAAAGTGTACGGGTGCTACCTGATAGGGTTACCCACAGGGGAGAAAAAGAAGAAGAAAAGGAAAGAAAACGGAAAGGGTGCAAAGGTGATAAGCTGGAGCCTTAAAGCGCCAACCGCGAACTGTTTTCATTGTAATTTGATTAATATGTCGAGGCACATTGATACAAGTATTGCAATAAGCAACATGCTATTTACTATGCCTTCACCAAGAGAGAGCTGTGTGTGGGTCCTGCAGATAGGTAAAGGGATCGTTAAAGAGACCACCTAAGAGTTTCTCAGTACGTCCATGCTTCTTGTTGTCTTGGTGTTTTTATCCTTCGAAAAGAATCGATGGTCAAGCCGCCAGGAAAGGCCTAAAAAAAGGAAAAACAAAAGAAAAAGGGAAATAGTGAAAGTATGAGTGTCTGGGGCGGTCGAGCCGTATTGCGGATCACAAGCTGATTATGCCTCCATCCTGGTCCATGGTATTTTTAGTGCGTAATTATGTACGTGCGATACGATGGCCGCCACTTGGTTAGGACGGGGACGGAGGCCAAATTGATAGTCGAGCTCCTAACGAGCCGAGCTGTCCTTCTGCGGAATGGTTTGGACTCTTTTGACAGTGTAGGAGGGATCGGCCGCTGAATTGAGGTTCTGCTTGACAAGGCCGCTTGTACCTCTGCCGCTAAGGCAGCAGTGTGCTCCTCGGTGCGGAGGGAGCGTTTCGTATTTCCGTTGACTGTTATGATGCCGCGCAGTCCATGCATCTTAAGCTTGAGATAAGCGTAGTGTGGCACCGCATTGAATCAAGTAAATGTGGTTCATCCGAGCAGTGCATGGTAGCCGCTGCAAAAGGGGACGATATCGAAGATTAACTCTTCACTTCGGAAGTTGTCCGGAGACCCGAAGACAACCTCTAGAGTGATTGAGCCCGTGTAGCGGGCCTCTACACCCGGTATGACTCCTTTAAAGGTAGTCTTTGTGGGCTTGATCCGCGATGGGTTAATGCCCATTATGTGCATTGTATCCTGATAGAGCGAGTTGAGGCTACTGCCGCCGTCCATCGGGACTCGCGTCAGGTTGAACCCATCAATTATTGGGTCCAGGACCAGTGCAGCTGAACCACCATGACGGATACTGGTCGGATGATCCCGACGATCAAAAGTGATCTGGCATGACGACCATGGGTTAAATTTTGGGGCGACTGGCTCTATCGCATAGACGTCCCTGAGCGCACGCTTGCGCTCCCTCTTGGGGATGTGGGTAGCATATACCATGTTTACCGTTTTGACCTGAGGAGGGAACTTTTTCTGTCCCCCTGTGTTCGGCGGCCGGGGCTCCTCGTTGTCGTCTTCGCTTTGCGATCCCTTATCTTTGTTTTTGACATTTAACTTGCCGGCCTGTTTAAAAACCCAACAATCTCTATTGGTATGATTGGGTGGTTTGTCTGGGGTGCCATGAATCTGGCACGGACGATCGAGTATGCGGTCCAGGCTAGATGGGCCCGAATTGTTCTTTTTGAACGGCTTCTTCCGCTGACCAGGCTTGGAGCCACTGAATCCGACATTGACCGCCGTATCCTCTGCGTTGTCATTGTTATCATTTGTACCTGTTGCGTCGAGACTTGTCATTGCTATGTCTAGCTTCAGGGGTGTCGGCGTCGCTTGCATTGTTTTTGCTGCAGGCCAGCCAACTATCCTCGCCCGCGCAAAAGCGGGTCATGAGTGCCGTGGCCGCCATGGACTTTGGCTTCTCTTGGCCAAGGTGGCGGGCGAGCCATTCGTCACAGATGCTATGTTTAAAGGCTGCCAGGGCTTCGGCATCCGGACAGTTGACTATCTGGTTCTTTTTAGTTAGGAACCTGGTCTAGAATTTCCTGGCAAACTCTCTGGGCTGTTGAACTATATGGCTTAGGTCATCGGCATCCAGAGGTCGAACATATGTACCTTGGAAGTTATCAAGGAAGGCTTCTTCCAAGTCCTCCCAGCTGCCGATGGAGTTTTCGGGCAGGCTGTTCAACCAGTGCCATGCTGGTCCTTTGAGTTTTAGCGGGAGGTATTTAATGGCATGAAGGTCATCGCCGCGGGACATATGAATGTGGAGAATGAAGTCTTCGATCCATACCGCGAGGTCTGTGGTGCCATCATATGATTCTATATTCACGGGTTTGAACCCTTCTGGGAATTCATGTTCCATGACTTCATCGGTGAAGCAATGAGGGTGTGCGGCGCCTCTATATCGGGCTGTATCGCAACGTAGCTCTGATGGGGTCCGTCTGCGGCTTTTAGCCCGCGTATGACTAGGTTTGTCACGTCCGAACAGGTGGCCGTCGTCACGTGTCGGGGCACATCCTCGTGATCCGTAGATCGATCTGGTATGTCCTTCTTTATTGTTCAAGCCATGTCGAAGGTCATATGTATGACCGTGAGCTGATTTACCTCTGCCTTTGCGATGAGGCGGGGCGGGCTGGTGTTCGGCTTGAGTTGCCTCTTTGTCCCGGCCACGTGGTGGTCGGTCAGCCGCATTGCGCGATGGTGGTATGTGTTCCGGCGCCTCGTCATTGAACTGAGGTAGTAATTTGCGCTTCGGGTAGCTTTTGGCCGGGCGCTTGAGAGGCCGTATTCTTCGGCTGCTAGGATGTCGGTCCATTTATCATTGAGTAGATCTTGGTCATCTTGAAGCTGCTGTTGCTTCTTTTTCAGACTCCTTGCAGTGGCTATTAGCTGGCGCTTGAAGCACTCCTGCTCGAGAGGTTCCTCAGGCACGATGAAATCCTTGGTGTCGAGGCTCGCCTCATCCTCGAAGAGCGGAAGATAGTTACTGTCCTCTGAGTCCTCGTGCGTGGCCTGTTTACCAGGGCTAACCTTCCCATCTTCCCATTCATCCTGTTCGGTAGCTGCGTCAACGGGGTCTTCGTTGTCTTCGGCACCTTCTAGAATGTTATCTTCTCCTATGCCGGTGTTGCTATCTTTACTGCGGCGTGACTTAGAGCGGCGCCGCTGACGCTGGCGTTTCGATTGTATCTTAGGAGGTTTATCCTCAACTGGATCTTCTTTGTCATCGCCGCTGTTCTCCTTTGGTGCATCCACCATGTATACATCGTACGAGGAAGTGGCCATCCAATGTCCAGTGAACGGCGGGTCCTGGGACTCTTCTTCTCCGGCATCGTCGTCCATACCGTTGATGTAATCGGAGCCGTAATCGAGCATGTCAGTTAAGTCTTCGACAGTGGCTATAAAGTGGGTGGCGGGTGGGGAGCGAAATTCCCTATCATCAGCTTCTAGTTCGAACCAGATATAGTTCGGCTGTGAATCCCTCGCTAGGGATAGATTTTTAATGAATTTAGCACGTCGCCCAAAGGCGAGTGCTGGAAGATGTCTGCGGCGCTGAATTTGAAGATCGAGAAATGATCAAGTTCGTCGTCCGCGAACTCACACGGTTCGGAACTTATTGCCGGAGACGAGTCCGGAGTTCCAGTGACACAGATATCGTGCGTGGCTCCAACGCCGGGGAATCTGTGGCCTCCATGGTGGGGTTGAGCCTCCGGTCCTTGGATGGCGCAGTATGCTCCCGATCTAAGTCCAGAGCGGTTACAGGAGCTATCTCCTGGATGAGGTTTAATGACAAATTTAGGTCATGTCCATCGGGATGACCAGGAGTGGTTGCCGCGGTCTCGAATCCAGCGAAGATCAAGTCTCCATGGATGTCCGCAATGTAGTTCAAGCTCCTAAATCTGACCTGGTGGCCAGGGGCATAGCTATCGATCTACTCCAGATGGCCAAGCGAGTTGGCCCACAGTGCGAAGCCGCCGAACACGAAGATCTGTCCAGGGAGGAAGGTCTCGCCTTGGACAACATCGTTGTTGACGATTGAAGGAGCCATCAAACCTTTTGAGTACGGCACAGTGGAACTCCCAATGAAAGCACCAATGTCGGTGTCAAAACTAGTGGATCTCGGGTAGGGGGTCCCGAACTGTGCGTCTAGGATCGATGGTAACAGGACACGGTGGACACAATGTTTTACCCAGGTTCCAGCCCTCTCTATGGAGGTAATACCCTACGTCCTGCTTGATTGATCTTGATGAATATGAGTATTACAAGAGTTGATCTACCACAAGATCGTAATGACTAAACCCTAAAAGTCTAGCCAGGCTATGATTATGAGGATTCGGCCTATCTACGGACCTAGCCCTCCGGTTTATATAGACATGGGAGGGATATAGGGTTACACAAGGTCGGTTACAGAGAAAGGAATCTTCATAGTTGGTCGCCAAGCTTGCCTTCCACGCCAAGGACAGTCCTATCCAGACACAAGTGGAGTCTTTGGCCTTTGTATCCTTATCGCCCATCAGTCCAGCCCATATCCAATAGATCGGACACCTGAGGACCCCTTAGTCTAGGACTCCCTCAATGCCCCCTTCCCTAAACGAATTCGGCCTCCTCCCTTGTGGGGGGCGCACCAGCCCCTTATGGGCTGGTTAGCTGTCAGGACCCCGATTCCAAGTCACACTGATCTAGCCTGTAACACCTCAAATCACTTTGCGGCCTCACGCACGGTATTCCCATGGGTGTCGCCTTACCATGGCCCGAGACCGTTTGCGCCTTTTGGTTCATGTATATGATAGTGTCGCTAGCATCCATATGACAGAGAACCCGGGCCGACATGACTAGTCGTGAACCCAAAGTGGCACTAACTTATAGGGACAAGCATACATGAATCAACCTCGAGCATGTCGGTCAACATCGTATGAATCCGGGCTGTAGCAACTGGGCTAATAGGACTCCGGGAACCCAGGCTGTAGCAGGCTAACAGGACTCCGGATGTCTCCGCGTGACATTTCCCCGAAGGGACAGACATAGGAACGAAGTGAATCACATTCCGGCCAGTCTAAGTGTTCCGGAGCAGTAGTGCTGGGCTAGCAGGACTCCGGTGAACCGGGCTGTAGCGGACTACTATGGCTCATGGAAGCACAAGACTACATTTCCCCATAAGAGAGGCTACCAAGGATAAACAACTAGATTGTTGGATCCCACACATACCAAGCATTTCAAACATACACACAATATGCTCGATATGTGTAAATACAACATGGCATCACAACATGTAATGACCCAACCCAAAATCGGTCAAGTCTCTGTGTAGCTGTACCATCCCAAGATCATGCTGGCACACACAGTACATTGATGAAAAGATTCAAAGTTCAATCACACCTGAATTTATTACACGATTCTCATATTGAGTCTTTATTACATCATAATAAATTCGGCTGAAGGCCAACTCATGAGAAATAAACTAAATAAAGCTGCGGAAGCGTAGACGAATAGCGAGTCCATCCGACTCCATAGGGCAATCGCCAAGCGTAGATCGTAGCCTCACTCCTGGTCGGAAAACTCCTCTGCAACATGAGACGTTGCAGCCGTGTAGGTCAGCATTTAGAATATGCCGGCAAGTCATAGAGAGAACAACAATAATAATGCTAACACTATATGCAATTTGGCTATGGGGCTCTAAGTTTTATGTTTTTGCGAAAAAGCCAGTTTTTCCCTACAACAAAGGACTTGCTTACAATTACTACAAAATGTTGGTAGTTATTGAGATGGTTCCGCCAACCAATGTCTCATTCCCAATTATTAATTAACCCCTCAATTAATTTATTTGTTCGGTGTTGAGATTTCCGAAATACTCCAATTTCCAGAGGCTCATTTATCCGTAACCAGGGACACGACTAATCGATTAGGTTGTTACTCTGCAGAGTCTTGTGCACTTTACCCGCAAGAATCGTTCCTCCTTTATGTCCTCGCACTGCCTGGTGTTTGAAGACGGGATGAACAAAACATGGTCTTCCATAGAGTTTCTCTGGGCTCTGCCGGTGCCCATCCATGTCCTACCGTTCTTCTACATCTGCTGGCACCGTCCGTCCAGAGTCACTCCTAAGGTCAACCCAGCCAGAGCCCATAATGGCTTGCGGCTGCACGGGTAAGCTTCCGGTCAAGGGTATCCATCCATCTCTTTGTGGCTGGGTGAAGCTTTCCGCAAGATGTCATGGCGCTTCTCCATGCATCCCAGCCATCCGCTGGTTTCTCCAGGGTGGCCGTCAACCGTCCTCCACCCAGTAGTGAAATTGAAGTCCATCTTGAGCTTGAAATCATGGGGTTGTCATCATCTTGACTCTCACATCTCTCTTATGAATCTCTCAACCAACCCCGTCTACGAGCATAGCAAGATAAACTACATCATCCCAGGCAATAGTAGCAAGGGGAAATTGGGTTCATCCTACCTCATGATACTACTCAAGACATAACTTAAAATTCTCCTACTGCATGCATGGTGGGGAGGAATAATTCTAATGCAACAAAATCATAGGTATTGTAAAACATGATCAAATGACTTGCCTGGCTGACGGTCTTCAAACGCTAGTGACTCAAGATAGCAAGCTTCGCACTCCGGAAATTCTATCGAGTCAAACAATAGCACAAATAAGTATTTCACTAAATAACATAACATCAAGCTAAAGGAAAACACACAAGCACTCAAACAAAACCAAAGAAAACTCGAGGAAAACAAAATCAAGGTTTTCATCACTTCAAGCAACAACAAAGAAATAGTTTTATCCTACTAACACTTTTCTTAACAGAACCAAAACAAGGGTTTTGCTAACTAACATAAAGGAAAACATCATATAAACTAGATGCAAAAGGAATCACATCAATATCTATTATAGTACTCCTGTTATGCCTAAAACAAAAATAATAAAGAAAATAAAGTAAAACTTTTTACTTTGCTATAAGTAAATGTTCACCCTCTGTAACTACAAAAACCAATCTAAAATAAATTATAGCAGGGGTAAACTAAAATTCTATAATAACTAGAACAACAGGAAAACAACAGCAAGCTAAATAAAACTAGAAAAGCTTAATTTCGACTAAAACTAATTTTAATATAGTCTACAAATACCCCAACAAGTTCCTACTGCTAGGCTAGGTCAAAACTAAGCAGTGGAAAAAAGAATCACCTAAAATAATAATCCTAGCTCAATTTATAGCAGAAATATTAATCTGACTAAAACTAATATAAAACTATATTTATAAACTTAAACATGGCCGAATCTATTTTCTACAGAAGCTACAAGAAATTTTTAAACTAACAAAAAAGAATCAACTAAAAATAATAACTAACCTAAAAGATACATATTTTACAAGAACAGAATTATTCTGTTAAAAACAGAAACAAAGAATAAAACTAAAACCACTAGGGCGCTAACGGGCCGAAACAATGAGCGCTCTAAAACTATCTATCACGCGAGCGATTAATAAACCACTGCGTCCAAGGGCTAACAGAAATAAACCGATCGGCCGGTCTAACTAAACCGCAACTAAATAAACCGATCTAAACCAAAACTAAAACCGATCTATATGAAATAAAACCATACCCCTTTGGGATCTAATATAGACCCTAGGTTTCAGATCGAACGGTGAGGGGAGGTGGCGGCTTACTGCGGCGGTGGTCGACGGCGACAGAGGGTGGCGGAGGCCGGCGTCGAGAGGGCCGGGGTCTCCGGCGATCGGCGAAGGTGGCAAAGACGTCGGGCGGATGCGGCGGAGCGAGGCGGAGGTGGTGGTGATGTCGGGGTCGCTCGGGAACGACGGAAACGACCGGGGCGATGACGTCGGCTCCCTGGTGAGCTGCAGCTCCGGTGAGCGGCGGTCAAGCTCGGGGACGATCCTGTGATGGGATAAGGAGGTCGAAACCATGTCAAAGCGATGCACAACATCGGGGGAAGCTCAAAAGTGGAAGAGGGAGTCGTGCTGTTGCTCACCGGCGGCGGAGGCGGCGATGAACTGAGGCGGCTGCGGCGAGATCCAAAGGAGGAGGGCGTGAGCTGTGGTGGGTTTTGCGCTAGGGTTTTAGGGGGATCGGGGGAGGAGAGCTAGGGATATTTATAGGGCACCTTTGTGGAGCAGGGCGACTCGGGATCGTGATCCCGTGGAATTCGGACAGGGCGGCGGCGTCGAACGCGCTCTGGCGCGGCATAGCGTGGGCGAGGGGAAATAGATGAGGTGGGACCGGCGCGTCAGTGAGAGAGGGAGAGGAGGGTTCGGTCGGGCGGCCGAAGCGAGGGGATTCGGGTGCGGGCGCGGCTGGGCTGCGGCTGTGGCTCGCTGTTGGGCCGCGCCGGGTGGCTGGCTGGGCCGGTTGGCCTGGCCAGCTCGGGGGTTCTTTTCCCTTTTTTTGAATAATACAGAGAGAAAAAAACTAAACTAAGATAAAACTATAATATTTTTATATAAGATATATATATATATCAAAATTCTCAGGGGAATTAATCCTACAACGTGGACATTTTTCCGGAGGCAAAACACAAACAAAAAAACATTTTCTGCAAACTCCAAATAAAATTCAAATTTGAATTCAAACCTCTTGGCAATATTTTCTTCTGACATTTTTGGAGTGTCATGTTAGCTCCTCTCATACTTTTTCTCAAGTATTTGTCAGGGATATTGAAGTAGATTTTCAAATGCCAAGTTTAAATCCAAATTCAACCAAACTCAAATGCCTCTGAAAATTTCCAAAAGTCACTCAATTCAAACAAAATGCATAGATGCTTAGCTAATAATTGCAAAACATTCCATATTGAAAATTTGGGATGTTACACAACAGAACTCTACAACTCAAAGTACTTTATTTAGAAGGCTCCAGAGAGCCTTACATAATATGTTCATACAGGTAGGGGTCACACGACCCGACACTCAAGTCATACAAACATACAAGCACATGCGGAAGCAAGCTTGTCTGAGTTCAGACAACTAGAAAGCAAGAAGGTTTGACGAAGCATGTCTATCTACAAGGCCCTTCACGGCTCAGGATCACCACCTGGGTGGCAAGTCACTCATCAACGTCGAGATCTACATAGAACCCATCGGAGGGGGCGGTGTTCTCTTCTGCAACAGTAATTAAGAAAACATGAGTACAAAGGTACTCAACAAGTCTTACAACAGATCCTACTATACATGCAACATTCTCAAGAAGGATAGTGGGGTTATTGCACAAGCCAACTTTGATTCTTGGCTAAGCTATCCTACTAGACTACAATTTGTATATGTTTTGCGCACACGAGTCCACTACTCACCACAATAATACACCACCGTGGATCCTCCTCCGTCATCCTACGGAAGGGCCATCCACGGCACTCACACTTGTTTTGAGGCTTTTAGGAGTATCCATTTACTTTTCTATGAACTGTATAGGCAACCAAGTAGTCCTTTACCACGGACGCGGCTATTCGAATAGATGATGTTAACCCTACAGGGGTGTACTTCTTCATACACGCTCTCACCACTTACCGCCATTAACACGACATGTACTCGGCAACCTTCAAGCGGAATCCCAATGAGGGTGTCGGCCATGACCTACCTAAACACTCAAGTCTCTAGTCTAGGTTCATCGCCTATCCAGGTTCCATCCGCAGGGAGTCCGGCCGAGGTTTCCACATACGGCCTCGAACGATGTGTACAGGATTCTCGAGACACCAAACGGGCGAATCGGTACACCGTGCATGGTGTATCTACCACATCGTAGCCCACCCCTAGGGTCAGCGCTATGCACGGCCACCAACACATATCCTATAAACACCAGAAACTAGTTGCAACTCCTGGACAGAGGACTAGGGTGGTTAAGAAGCCGAGATGGTCCATTGGTTTCGGGCCCAATGCATGGTAGTAACTGATTCTTAAATCACACATATAGATCTCGGTGCTTAAGGACGGTTCCAATGAAACAACCCACCATGTACTCCTACATGGCCTCTTATCCATACCTTTACCAAATCATGTTCAACGCATCACTCACATTATCGACATAATCATTTCACTCTAGCCCATCACCCAGATGAACCAGACCTGACACAACTCTAAGCATAGCAGGCATAGCAAGGTAGGAAACACAGACATGGCTCAATCAACTCCTACACATGCTAGTGGGTTTCATCTAGTTACTGTGGTAATGACAGGTCATGCAGAGGAAATGGGTTCAACTACCGCAACACACATTAGTTTGAAATGTTGTTGTTTTAATGCAATAAATGAGAGCATGAGCGAGAATATGGGATTGTATCGATATGATCAACGGGGCTGCTTGCCTGATGGAGTGGTAGTAGGGTACTGCCCTTCAGTCGGATATTCAAAGGTATCCTCGTAGGCAGAACCTACCACGAAAGACACAATGGAACACAATCATCACATGGCAATATGCAACAATATGATGCATGCTATGACATGGCAATATGGGTGAGTTTTGGCTAATGCATTCTAAAACAGGTTGGTTTGAGCTCATTTGAATCAAAGATTCAAATGCAAACCCAAAATAAGAGGTCATATTAGTGCATTAACTTGTTTCACTTAAACAGCAAGGTTAAATTGTTCTGACATGCATGAAACCATTACAGATGGAAAGATTGGATTTTATGATCATTTTTCATATATAAATCTTTGCATTTGGAGTTACAGATTAATTTCTATGAATTTTTGAAGTTTAGAACATTTTCTGGAATTTCCTGTATAAGAATAAATCCAGCAATTGATTTACTGCGTTAGGGTGACGTCAGCAGTCAACGGGGACGGTCTAGGTCAAACCTGACCAGTGGGTCCCACATGTCAGTGTCATTAGTTTAACTAATTTTTAGTTAGTCCTAATCCTAACTTAATTAGCAGGCGGGTCCCACCTATCATAGACCCGGGGGGTCAAACTAGGCCCACCCGGAGTCAAATTTTGTCAGCGGGGTCAAACTCGCTGGCGTTTAGCTGCCGGCGAGGCCAAACACAGCGGGGCAGTGCAGGATTTGCACTCCGACGACCAAATGGACAGCGGAGGCCACCTACGCGTAGCTGGGAGCAAGCCGCGTCGAGTGGTGCTAGTGGTTGGGCTCGTGGTCGCCGGAAACGACGCCGGTGACAAGCGTGGCGGCGGCCGGAGCTCGGGCGAGCTTGAACTCGTCGCTAGGAGGCACAATGAGGAGCGTGGAGCGGTACTACGGGCTCCTGTGGGTGTGGTGAAGATGACGGCATGCTCGGTTTCGAGCCAACGTGGTTGTGGCCACGATGGCGACGTGCAGTGGCGGCGACGGGTGCGTCCGAGCTTGGTGCGGTCGCTGCGGTGCTCGAGAAGGCAAACAGAGAGGATGGGGAGGTAGCTGAGCTCACGGCGATCACGGCGGAGCAGACGGCGAGGTCGGGGACGAGATGGTGCGGCGGTGATGGCGAAGGGGATCTTCGGCGGCGTTCGGTGAAGGCGAGGTTGAAGAAGACGGCGTAGGGCGTGCGAGCGCTTGGGGCTCGGCTACCTCGACGAAGCGGACGACGGCGGAGCTCAGGGACACGATGGGGCGGCGCGAGGATGACTGTGGCTGTGAGAACTATGGCGGCGCGGGCACGACAGCGTCGGCCATGGTGAGGAGAGGGCGAGAGAGAGAGAGACAGAGGAGTGAGCGAGGTGTCTACGGGGTCGAGGCGATGACGTGGAGCTCGGCCAGTGTCCAGGGGCGAGGTGGCAAGAAGGTGGTGCGGTGGCGAGCTCTCGCGCGCCGGCGTCACCTCCTGCCTGCCTGCCTGGTGGGAGGAAGCAGCTGGCTAGCACGGGCCAGCACAGTGCTGGGCCGCCAGGTGGGCCGGGAGGTGGGCTGCGGCCAGGTAAGCTCTCTGCTCTCTGCTTTCTGTTTTTCTTTTTATTTGTTTATGTTCTGTGTTTTGAAATAGTAGAAATACTATTCCATTTAGGAAAAACCTGAAAATATTCAGAGGCACATTTGAAAATATTCTCAGTAGCCTAAAAATACCTTCAAGATTATTTGGGCATTTTAAAACATTTATAGGATTTAAATTGCCCAAATGCAAATACTTATGGCTTGGTGCAAAAATCCAGAATAGCCTCCAAAAATATGAAAGCATTTTTGGCAGAGGGTTTAGCCAGGACCAAAGATGGTGAACATTTATGAAGGGCATTTCAGGTTCATTGAAATTATTTTTAGTAAACCCTAGTTGGTTTCAGGGGGTGCTGGGGGTTCTGTCATCCCCATTTCCAAGTTTCTGATAATTTAAACATGATGCAAGCACTCTAATGCATGAACTAGCTAGGTTGTGACAACTCACCCCCACTCAAAAGAATCTCGTCCCGAGATTTAGGTTTTGACGAGAAGAAAGTGGTGTACTCAAGTCGAAGACGATCCTCCCTTTCCCAAGTGGCTTCTTTCTTGAAATGGTGTAACCATTGAACCATGAGAAACTTGATGTTGCGGCGTCGAGTGGTACGCTCGACTTGATCAAGGATACGAATGGGATATTCCCGGTATGTGAGATTATCTTGGAGATCAAGCGTTTCATGGTCCACTCCATGGATAGGATCCGGGAAGCAACGCCTTAGTTGAGGGACGTGGAAGACATCATGAACTCTAGAAAGATGCGGAGGTAGTTCCAATTGGTAGGCAACTTCTCCTTGTTTGGCAAGAATACGAAAGGGACCAATGTAATGAGGAGCCAATTTGCCTTTGATACTGAATCGATGGGTTCCCTTCAAAGGAGTAACCCTAAGGTAAGACTTCTCGTCGACTTCAAAAGTCATGGCCTTATGTTTACGATCATATTGGCTCTTTTGACGGGATTGGGCTATTTTCAGCTTTTCACGAACAATGCGAACTTGCTCTTCTGCTTCCTGGATCATATCCGGGCCAAAGAATTGTCTTTCCCCGGTTTATGACCAGTTAAGAGGCGTTCGACACCTTCGTCCATAGAGAACTTCAAAAGGAGCTTTGCCCAAGCTAAATTGATAGCTATTGTTATAAGAAAACTCGGCAAATGGAAGGCATTTCTCCCAATCCATTCCGAATGAGATAACTGAAGCTCGGAGCATATCTTCCAGAATTTGATTGACTTGCTCTACTTGACCACTTGATTGAGGGTGGAAGGTGGTGCTAAAGGAGAGACGATTCCCCATAGCATTTTGGAAACTTTCCCAAAATCGAGAGGTGAAGAGACTTCCACGGTCTGAATTAATCTCCAATGGAACACCATGAAGAGACACTATTTGAGAGATATACAGGTTGCTAGCTGGCTAGCGGTTATACTCTCCCGAATAGGTAGGAAGTGGGCTACTTTGGAAAGACGATCGATGACAACGAAAATAGCATTATTCCCTTTCTTGGTCCTGGGAAACCCGGTGATGAAGTCCATACCAATTTTTCCCATTTCCATTCAGGAATAGCTAAAGGTTGAAGGGCGCCGGCAGGCCATTGATGCTCTGCTTTAACACGACGACAGACGTCGCAATTTGCAATATATTGAGCGATTTCTCTCTTCATCCTAGTCCACCAAAACCTCTGGTGTAGGTCTTGATACATTTTAGTACTACCGGAATGAATGGTGAGAGGAGATTCATGAGCTTCCTTAAGGATCAACCGCCTCAGGTTTCGTGCCTTGGGAACCACTAAGCGGTTTCCAAAGAACACGACACCTTGATCATCAATGGAGAAACAATTCACGACTCCTTTCTTGATGTTCCTCTTGATATGGGAGATTCCTGGGTCAACCTTCTGTGCTTTGATGATATGATCCATAAGGTTAGGTTTCGCCACCAAGGTAGATAAGAATCCTTAAGGAACAATGTGAAGGTTAAGCTTCCAAAATTCCTCGTGGAGAAGTGGTTGACTTTGTTGTAACATCAGGTTGTTACAATAGGATTTACGACTTAGTGCATCAGCCATAACATTGGCTTTTCCCAGGGTGTAAGTTATCCCTAAGTCTTAATCTGAGATCAACTCGACCCAACGTCTTTGCCTGAGATTTAAATCCGGTTGGGTGAAGATATATTTCAGACTTTGGTGATCGGTGAAGATCTCACAACGATTACCGAGAAGGTAATGTCGCCAAGTTTTAAGTGCATGGACTATAGCTGCAAGCTCCAGATCATGTGTGGGATAGTTTTCCTCATGTGGGTGTAACTACCGCGAAGCATAGGCAATTACCTGAGGATCTTGCATGAGTATGCAACCTAGTCCTTGTCGCGAGGCGTCGCAATAGATAATAAAGTCCTTGGAGAAATCTGGTGGTACCAGTACGGGAGCAGATGTCAGGCGTCTTTTCAGTTCCTGAAAGATGAACTCGCACTGTGGGGTCCACTCAAACTTTTTATCTTTCCTGAGGAGTTCAGTTAGAGGTTTAGCAACCTTGGAGAAATTCTCGACAAAGCAGCGACAGTAGCTCGCTAAGCCAAGGAAACTCCGAACTTGCTTGACCGTTTCAGGTGGAGTCCAATCAAGGACAGCTTGAACTCGTTCGGGATTGACAGCAATACCCTTACCAGAGATTACATGGCCTAGGTAGGTCACTTCTGGCAACCAAAATTCACATTTGGAGAATTTGGCATAAAGGCGATGCTCTCGAAGTTTCATCAATACTAGCCTTAGATGTTCGGCATGTTCTTCCTCATTCTTGGAGTAGATGAGTATATCATCGAGGTATACCACGATGAGTTTATACAAATACTCCATGAAGATCGAGTTCATTAATCGGGAGAAGGTGGCTGGGGCATTGGTTAAACCGAAGGACATGACGGTGTACTCGTATTGGCCATAACGAGTAACAAAGGCCGTTTTGGGAATGTCCCCTTTCTTGATTTTGATTTGATGGTAGCCCAACCTCAAATCCATTTTGGAGAAGATTGAGGATCCAGCGAGCTGATCATACAGGTCGTTGATCCTGGGGAGCGGATACTTGTTCTTTATGGTGACCAAGTTGACGGGTCGATAATCTACAACCATCCGATCCGTACCATCCTTCTTCTTAACAAAGAGGACGGGGCAAGCCCACGGAGAAGAACTAGGATGGATGAAACCCTTTTCCAAGCACTCATCGAGTTGTTTCTTAAGCTCAGCTAGTTCTAGGGGTGCCATCTTATAAGGTCTTCTAGAGATTGGAACGGTTCCTAGTACAAGGTCTATCACAAACTCGACATCCCTGTCAGGTGGAACACCTGGCAATTCTTCTGGAAAGACATCAGGGAAGTCACGGACTACCGGAATATCTTCAAGGTCTGGAAGAGGGTTGGCATTTAGGGAGTAGAGCTAACACTTGGCCACTCGGGTTAAGACATTGACTATCTTGCCCGATGGGTGAGTAAGTTGAACAGTTCTAGTGGCACAATCAATCTTAGCATAATGGGCTGACATCCAGTCCATGCCTAAGATGATATTTATGTCCGAGGACTTGAGAGCTATTAAGGATGCAAGGAAGACAAGTCTATCGACAAGAATTTCATTCCCATGGCTTACTCTAGAAGTTTTCCATCTAGAGCCGGGGGTTTGAATTTCCATGGTGGTGGGTATGTCACAAAATGTGGTGTTATGCAACCGAGCATAGTTCTCAGATATGAATGAATGAGATGCTCCAGTATCGAAAAGAATAGATGTCGGATGGCAGTTAACAAGAAGCGTACCAAGAACGACGTTAGGATCATCATGAGACTCCTCTGTTGAGACATAGTTAACATGGCCACGTGAAGTGGTGGCCGGCTTGGCATAATACACTTTTCCCGCTAGCTTACCACGGCCTACGGACTTTCCAGACTGGTTGGGGTTGTTGTTCTGGGGACACTCTCGACTATAGTGACCCGGCTCTCCGCACTTGAAGCATGTCACAGTGTTAGTGCGCGGAGCAGCATTGGCGTCCAGTCCACCATAAGCCTTAGGCGGTGTATACTACTGTGTTGGGCAAGGCGCCCATAGGATGGCCTCGAAGTGAACCTGGGTGGCAGAGTTGTGTTTGGAATCCACACCCGGCACTTCTGAGAACCAGAGCCGGATGAAGAACCAATATCATGGGAATGCTGACGTGTAGCTTTAAAGTCAGTCTGACCGGTCTCAGCACTGATGGCTTTGTTCACAAGCTTCTGGAAGGAGGTGCACTCGTGCAAACGGAGGTCACGGCGAAGCTCGGGGCTAAGTCCCTCCCGGAACCTCGCCTGCTTCTTAGCATCAGTGGACACTTCCTCAGGTGCATAACGTGCCAAGTTCCGAAACTCACGGCTGTAGGCATCCACGGTCAGTCTGCCTTGGGTGAAGTTGCATAATTCCTCTCTCTTGTGATCCATAAGATCCTCCGGAATGTGGTGTTCATGGAAAGCCGCGCTAAATTCATCCCAAGTGGTAACCTGGCCGACTGGGCGCATAGCCTCATAGTTTTCCCACCAAAAGCTAGCAGGGCCCTCAAGGCGATAAGCAGCGTAAGTGACTTTGTCGGCTTTGGCTACGCGTGCAGAACGTAGCTTATGGGTAATGCTGCGAAGCCAATCATCCACATCGAGAGGCTCGACCGAATGATGGAAGGTTGGTGGAGTCATCTTGATGAAATCATTGAGAGACACCAAGTCGTTCCTCTGGGAACATGTAGTATTCTGCTCGATGCGTTCTAACAACCGGTTGGTCTCGCGTTTATTCCCTTCTGCCTCCAACATGACTTCAGCCAAGGAAGGTGGATGGGGCAGATTCCCATCCCTAGCTCCACTGGCTTCACCCTGCTCTTGAACAGCAGGGGTGCTTCGGGTGTTCACCATCCTAGGAAATCAAAACAACGGTTTAGACAAGGATGGCAAAACCATGGCATAAGAATACAGAATGTAATGGATGACACAGAATGCAGAGATGTTCATCCATACGACATGGTAATACAAAAACTTCCATATATATACCATTGGTCATACACACCATACATAGTTTAGTACAAGCCCAGGCTCAAGTACAACTACGATGAGGAACATTACATCTCATCATAGGCATTCCAAGCTCCTATACATTATTTTTCTACACCTCTGGAATTCAGTACACACTAAGTCATATTCCACCAGACGCGCAGGACTGTGGAAATACAACTGTTACAATACTAGTGAAACTACTACCAACTCAGATGTGTCCGTAGTAATCTTCATAGAGATTACCACCATATCCTGGGAGCTGTACATGATCATCTGGAAACAGTCGGTTCTGTGGAGCTTGTGGTCCATAAGGACTCGGATGTGGCCTCGGTCCAACAAACGGTGGCAGACGGGGCCCACGGGGAGGGGTGATGCCTCCTACATCACACCAGTCCATACGACCCGGCAGACCGGACCGCACGGGGTACAAATCCCTCATGTCCATATACCCAGCCTGCCCGGCAGGTGCAAACCGTGTCAGAGTGGCCCAATGATTAGCTCGAATGTTGAAAAGCTCCATACGCAAGGCACGATTCTCACGGTCCTTGTCCTCAAGCATCTCTGTGGTGGTGTGGAGTAGCGAATCCTCATGGGAGGAGTCAGCGTAGAGAGCCTGGTAGTAACCTTCTGCACCAGGAAGTGATGCTGGCATATAGAGGAACTCAGTGTTCCGAAGCAAAGGAAGTCTAGCTCGCATGATGGTCATAATCGAGTAAGCTGCGTCCTGCACGGACATCTCGATAGTAATCCCAAGTCCATATGAACAATGGAGGGATTCAGTAGCTCCAGGATAGGAAGCGTAT
Organism: Triticum urartu; assembly: GCF_003073215.2. Taxonomy (NCBI): domain Eukaryota; kingdom Viridiplantae; phylum Streptophyta; class Magnoliopsida; order Poales; family Poaceae; genus Triticum; species Triticum urartu. The sequence continues at coordinate 437,561,801 of NC_053028.1, read as the reverse complement.
ATCCTGACTGTGCAAAGATATTGGCTCTGGTTGAAATCTTGATATTGCTCCTCAACGGTATATTCAGGATACTATCGATAGCCCGCCTCAGTCATCACACGGACTAGCATGGCCGTGTGACCAGGTACATCGAGGCATCGAGTCAAATGAACCACTTGATTCTGGGTGCGGGTGGCCATCTGAAAGCACAAAATAATGCAAAGGCATTAGAATTTTCTAGGAGAAATCGGACAACATAACGGCTGTAAATGCTCAGAAAAAAATTTGAGACATTCACAACAGTTGGCAAAACCACCCAACAACATCATATCAAGGTTCTGGTTCAACTGACAACATATTAAAAGTAGTAGAAACTGAACTGAGGCCTGGAACCAACAATCCTAAGATTCTATGGATTAGTAACACGTGAACCTGATAGAAGATGAGATCCTAGTCCTTAACCCACGTAGAAGAGAAAAGGATGACTCACATCAGAGGGATTAAGGTAAAGGAGTAAAAGAGCCTTACATTCCCTCCCACAATCAATTCCCATACATATAACTAAAGAATTTCTAGACTCAACATCGACCAGTTTGGCTTAACGAACCTACAGGCAGTCCGGCTCTGATGCCAACGCTGTCAGGACCTCGATTCCAAGACACACTGATCTAGCCTGTAACACCTCATATCACTTTGCGGCATCACACATGGTATTCCCACGGGTGTCGCCTTACCATGGCCCGGGACCATTTGCGCCTTTTGGCTCACGTATATGATAGTGTCGCTAGCATCCATCTGACAGAACCCGGGCCGACATGACTAGTCGTGAACCCAAAGTGGCACTAACTTACAGGGACAGGCATACATGAATCAACCTCGAGCATGTCGGTCAACAACGTATGAATCCGGGCTGTAGCAACTGGGCTAGCAGGACTTCGGGAACCCGGGCTATAGCAGGCTAACAGGACTCCGGATGTCTCCGCGTGACATTTCCCCGAAGGAACAGACATAGGAACGAAGTGAATCACATTCCAGCCAGTCTAAGTGTTCCGGAGCAGTAGTGCTGGGCTAGCAGGACTCCGGTGAACCGGGCTGTAGCGGACTACTATGGCTCATGGAAGCACAAGACTACATTTCCCCATAAGAGAGGCTACCAAGGATAAACAACTAGATTGTCGGATCCCACACATACCAAGCATTTCAAACATACACACAATATGCTCGATATGTGTAAATACAACATGGCATCACAACAAAACTCTACAACTCAAAGTACTTTATTTAGAAGACTCCAGAGAGCCTTACATAATATGTTCATACAGGTAGGGGTCACACGACCCGACACTCAAGTCATACAAACATACAAGCACATGCGGAAGCAAGCTTGTCTGAGTTCAGACAACTAGAAAGCAAGAAGGTTTGACGAAGCATGTCTATCTACAAGGCCCTTCACGGCTCAGGATCACCACCTGGGTGGCAAGTCACTCATCAACGTCGAGATCTACATAGAACCCATCGGAGGGGGCGGTGTTCTCTTCTGCAACAGTAATTAAGAAAACATGAGTACAAAGGTACTCAACAAGTCTTACAACAGATCCTACTATACATGCAACATTCTCAAGAAGGATAGTGGGGTTATTGCAGCAAGCCACCTTTGACACTTGGCTAAGCTATCCTACTAGACTACAATTTGTATATGTTTTGCGCACACGAGTCCACTACTCACCACAATAATACACTACCGTGGATCCTCCTCCGTCATCCTACGGAAGGGCCATCCACGGCACTCACACTTGTCTTGAGGCTTTTAGGAGTATCCATTTACTTGTCTATGAACTGTATAGGCAACCAAGTAGTCCTTTACTGCGGACGCAGCTACTCGAATAGATGATGTTAACCCTGCAGGGGTGTACTTCTTCATACACGCTCTCACCACTTACCGCCATTAACACGACATGTACTCGGCAACCTTCAAGCGGAATCCCAATGAGGGTGTCGGCCACGACCTACCTAAACACTCAAGTCTCTAGTCCAGGTTCATCGCCTATCCAGGTTCCATCCGCAGGGAGTCCGGCCGAGGTTTCCACATACGACCCCGAACGATGTGTACAGGGTTCCCGAGACACCAAACGGGTGAATCGGTACACCGTGCCACGGTGTATCTACCACATCGTAGCCCACCCCTAGGGTCAGCGCTTCGCACGGCTGCCAACACATATCCTATAAACACCAGAAACTAGTTGCAACTCCTGGACAGAGGACTAGGGTGGTTAAGAAGCCGAGAGGGTCCATTGGTTTTGGGCCCAATGCATGGTAGTAACTGATTCTTAAATCACACATACAGATCTCGGTGCTTAAGGACGGTTCCAATGAAACAACCCACCATGTACTCCTACATGGCCTCTCATTGATACCTTTACCAAATCGTGTTGAACACATCACTCACATTACCGACATAATCATTTCACTCTAGCCCATCACCCAGATGAACCAGACCTGACACAACTCTATGCATAGCAGGCATAGCAAGGTAGGAAACACAGACATGCCTCAATCAACTCCTACACATGCTAGTGGGTTTCATCTAGTTACCGTGGCAATGACAGGTCATGCAGAGGAAATGGGTTCAACTACCGTAGCACATAGGAGTTTGAAACGTTGTTGTCCTAATGCAGTAAATGAGAGCAGGAGCGAGAATATGGGATTGTATCTATATGATCAATGGGGTTGCTTGCCTGATGGAGTGGTAGTAGGGTACTGCCCTTCAGTCGGATATTCGAAGGTATCCTCGGAGGCAGAACCTACCACGAAAGACACAACGGAACACAATCATCACATGGCAATATGCAACAATATGATGCATGCTATGACACGACAATATGGGTGAGTTTTGGCTAATGCGTTCTAAAACAGGTTGGTTTGAGCTCATTTGAATCAAAGATTCAATTGCAAACCCAAAATAAGAGGTCATATTAGTGCATTAACTTGTTTCACTTAAACAGCAAGGTTAAATTGTTCTGACATGCGTGAAACCATTACAGATGGAAAGATTGGATTTTCTGATCATTTTTCATATATAAATCTTTGCATTTGGAGTTACAGATTAATTTCTATGAATTTTTGAAGTTTAGAACATTTTTTGGAATTTCCTGTATAAGAATAAATCTAGTAATTGATTTACTGCGTCAGCATTGCGTCAGGGTGACGTCAACAGTCAACGGGGACGGTCCAGGTCAAACCTGACAAGTGGGTCCCATGTGTCAGTGTCATTAGTTTAACTATTTTTTAGTTAGTCCTAATCCTAACTTAATTAGCAGGCGTCCCCACCTGTCATAGACCCAGGGGGTCAAACTGGGCCCACCCGGAGTCAAATTTGGTCAGCGGGGTCAAACTCGCCGGTGTTTAGCCACCGGCGAGGCCAAACGCGGCGGGGCAGTGCGGGATTTGCACTCCGACGAACAAATGGACGGCGGAGGCCACCTATGCGTAGCTGGGAGCAAGCCGCGTCGAGTGGTGCTAGTGGTTGGTCTCGTGGTCGCCGGAAATGACGCCGGCGATGAGCATGGCGGCGGACGGAGCTCGAACGAGCTCAAACTCGTCGCTAGGAGGCACGACGAGGAGCGTGGAGCGGTGCTACGGGCTCCTGCGGGTGCGGTGAAGACGATGGCGTGCTCGGTTTCGAGCCAACGCGGCTATGGCCACGACGACGACATGCGGTGGTGGCGGTGGGTGTAGCCGAGCTTGGTGCGGTCGCTGCGGTGCTCGAGAAGGCAAAAGGAGAGGATGGGGAGGTAGCTGAGCTCACGGCGATCACGGTGGAGCAGACGGCAAGGTCGGGGACGAGCTGGTGCGGCGGTGACGGCGAAGGGGATCTCCGGCGGCGTTCAGTGAAGGCGAGGTTGAAGAAGACGGCGTAGGGCGTGTGAGCGCTCGGGGCTCGGCTACCTCAACGGAGCTCAGGGACACGACGGGGCGACGCGAGGACGGCGGTGGCTACGAGAACTACGGCGGCGCGGGCGCGGCAACGTCGGCCATGGTGAGGAGAGGGCGAGAGAGAGAGATAGAGGAGTGAGCGAGGTGTCTGCGGGGTCGAGGCGGCGACATGGAGCTCGGCCAGGTGTCCATGGGCGTGGCGGCAAGCAGGTGGCGCAGTGGCGAGCTCTCGCGCGCCGGCGTCACCTCCTGCCTGCCTGCCTGGCGGGAGGAAGCAGCTGGCTGGCACGGGCCAGCACAGTGCTGGGCTGCCAGGTGGGCTGCGGCCAGGTAAGCTCTCTGCTCTCTGCTTTCTGTTTTTATTTTTATTTGTTTCTGTTCTGTGTTTTGATATAGTAGACATACTATTCCATTTAGGAAAAACCTAAAAATATTCAGAGGCACATTTGAAAATATTCTCAGCAGCCGAAAAATACCTTCAAGATTATTTGGGCATTTTAAAATATTTATAGCATTTAAATTGCCCAAATGCAAATACTTATGGCTTGGTGCAAAAATCCAGAATAGCCTCCAAAAATATGAAACCATTTTTGGCATAGGATTTAGCCAGGACCAAAGATGGTGAACATTTATGAAGGGCATTTCAGGTTCATTGAAATTATTTTTAGTAAACCCTAGTTGGTTTTTGGGGGGTGCTGGGGGTTCTGTCATCCCCATTTCCATGTTTCTAATAATTTAAATATGATGCAAGCACTCTAATGCATGAACTAGCTAGGGTGTGACATTAGCCTCCCTCCCATGGCCCATATGGCCCATGTCTTTCCTTGGGGGGTTCCGATAACCCCTCCGGTACTCCGGTATGTACCCGCTACACTCCGGAACTCTTCCGGTGTCCGAATACTACCTTCCAATATATCAATCTTTACCTCTCGACCATTTCGAGACTCCTCGTCATGTATGTGATCTCATCCGGGACTCCAAACAATCTTCGGTCACCAAAACACATAACTCATAATATAAATCATCATCAAACATTAAGCGTGGGGATCCTACGGGTTCGAGAACTATGTAGACATGACCAAGACACATCTCCGGTCAATAACCAATAGCGGAACCTGGAAGCTCATATTGGTTCCTACATATTCTATGAAGATCTTTATCAGTCAAACCGTAATGACAACATACGTTATTCCCTTTGTCATCGGTATGTTACTTGCCCGAGATTCGATCGTCGGTATCTTCATACCTAGTTCAATCTCGTTACCGACAAGTCTCTTTACTCGTTCCGTAATGCATCATCCCGTAACTAACTCATTAGTTACATTGCTTGCAAGGCTTATTATGATGTGCATTACCGAGAGGGCCCAGATATACCTCTCCAATACTCGGAGTGACAAATCCTAATCTCTATCTATGCCAACCGAACAAATAGCTTCGGAGATACCTGTAGAGCATCTTTATAATCACCCAGTTACGTTGTGATGTTTGATAGCACACAAGGTATTCCTCCAGTATCCGGGAGTTGCATAATCTCATAGTGAAAGGAATATGTATAAGTCATGAAGAAAGCAATAGCAATAAAACTTAACGATCATTATGCTAAGCTAAAGGATGGGTCATGTCCATCACATCATTCTCTAATGATGTGATCCTGTTTATCTAATGACAACACATGTCTATGGTCAGGAAACTTAACCATCTTTGGTTAACGAGCTAGTATACTAGAGGCATACTAGGGACACTTTGTTTTGTCTATGTATTCACACATGTATCAAGTGTCCGGTTAATAATTCTAGCATGAATAATAACCATTTATCATGATATCAGGAAATATAAAATAACAACTTTATTATTGCCTTTAGGGCATATTTACTTCATAGCGGTAGTGTAGGTGGGTAGAGCGGTAGTACTGCATCAAGCGGTACTACCGCCTTCTACTACCGCGGATGCGATAGAGGGTTACAGAAGTGAAAAATAGGTGGTAGTACTAGCGGTGGTAGAAATTGGAAGCCCGCCCGAGTGGTACTACCGCGGTACTACCGCTTAAATCCTGGGGGCACGCTGAGAAGTGTGGTAGTGGGGTAGTAGTATGAGCCACAGTACCGCACGAGCGGTACTACCGCCCAACTATCGCTGAAGAAAAAATCATCACAGTACCCCCAAAACAAGCGATAGAGGTCGAAGTACTGGAATGCAGCAGTACCGCTGAAGCGGTACTACCGCTCCCTGGCGCGGTACTACCGCTTGGGTGCTTCAAATAAGCCCAAGCAGGGAAAGGAAATAACTCATGTAGCTGAAAGGATGGGTGGATGCAAAGGGAATGTGTATGTGTTGACTCCACCCTAACCTTTCTAATGCAGACCCCCTCTTAATAGTACGGTTTTGCTACAACTAAATTCCATCGAGAAAAGAAACGCCAGAAATAAACTCTAAATCACCAAGGGGAATAAATCGTCTCGTGCCATATGATAGAATGCATGAAATGCTCAATGCACACAATTAGTGACGACGATATGTACCTAGGGTAGGGTCATGGGCCTGACCTAGACACCCTCCCCAACGACATTAACCTAAAGTCATAAGCATTCAAAGGATACCATCATTCACTCGACCATAAACATTCCACTCGGAAGATCCAAGTTCACTCGACCAAGGAGTACTCACTCGGCCGTAACAAGAATCAATCGACAGATAGAAGAGCTAAAGTCACTCTGTATGGCAACGGTCAGGCGTTACCTTATAGACTTAATAGTCGTTCATGTATCTTTATTGTTGGCGTTATCAGTAATGCCCATCTTTATGTACCTTAAACCCTGTGTAATTGAGGGCTGGAGGGGTCCGACGCACTCTAGATAAGCCACCCCCTCCTCTGGCACAAGGGTTCGCACCCCCTATAACTTCACGCATATACCAATCGACCGAGCCTCTAGGCACCGAGACTTAGGGCTGTTACTTCCTCTGCGAAGGGCCTGAACTCGTACATCTTGCATGCACAATCTCACCGTAGCTAGGATCTTGCCTCTACATTCTTACCCTCTACTTTACTATCAGACTTAGAACCACGATAGTTGGCGCCCACCTTGGGGTAGGTGTCTTAGCGACTTTCCAGTGAGGTTGCAATTTTCTCCGACTCTTTTCATCATGGTTTCCTGCGGAGGTTTGGCTGAGGGCCGTGAGATCCGTCTCGGCACCCTCGTCTTCATTGCCGACGACTCCGCTTGGCTTCAGGAAGCTCCTCTCAACGTCAAGGCGCTCCCCGTTCATGGAGCGACACACTTTTGTGCGTGCGTTCGCAGTGTCCTGCTGCGGCAGCCGTCGACCCAGTATCGGTCGGCTCCCGCAGTACCTTCACTCCCCGCTGCTCGCCATTGCAAGCGATCCGGTCGGTCGCGGCTTCAGCGGCGGGTGAAACATGTGGTGGCACGTCAGTCGGCCACCCTCAAGTCACGGCAATTGAGCCCGACGAATCTCTCTACGGCCTGTTCGACCGGCTTCGTCGAGACCTTGTCCGAGTGCGACAGCAGCGACCCCGCGGCAGAAGTGCTGATGGTCGACATGCCCTGCAGCCCGCCTGACATGCGTCGCAACAGTGGCAATGATGGTGGTGGCGAGCCGTCGCGTATTCACGAAGAGTATCATACCGAGACTCTCTCTTCTCAGTAGAGGGAGGAACTTCACCACCGCAATATGGAGGCCCTACACATGCCTGTTGTTGGAGAGACCCCTGAGGCTCAGGCCTTGGAGGCAGTGCATTTAGCCACTTTGGCTGAGCGCACTCGACTGGAGAATCTCTAGCGTTCACTCGACGAGCGTGCTCAGCGGCACATCCCCGAGTCCAGTCGACGACAGTGGCAATTATTTCCACCGGAACCACAGGTATACCGCACTCTGATTCAGAATCTTACTGCTGCGTCTCGTATAGTAGAATCCATTTAGCCGTCCCAATCGGAAGCTGGTAGAGGTTTAATGCAGATCAGAGCGCTGCTCCGAGCAGCAGGAGAGCAGAACATGACAGTTTCTCGGTCGCGCAACAGGATCCATAGCAGATCTGTGGTGTCTGATACCGTCCAGTCGGCTCACAGCCCAAGATCGCCTCTGCGGCGTGAGGGACGTGGGCATCGTCAAGGACAGTATTTAGGTCGGAATCATGAGCAACAAGATCGTCGGCTCGACCGCGATGACCGCTGTCGAGTGCCTACACCCTCCCCGAGGGGCGAATCATACGTGCCCTGGCATTATGATGATAGGTGCCCGTACAGTGAAGAGTGGAGAAGGACGGTCGACCCAAGAGAGCCAGGGTTTGACGCAAGGTCAATTTGGTGCAAGGTCTAGTGGACAGGAATCGAGCACCAAGGGAAGGGCAAGATAGAGATTGCCCGATTGTAAACAGGGTTCACGTTTCTGGTCCTGAGTGTTTTAGCAGAGCCATCAGAGCTGCAGAGATCCCTCCCAACTTCAGGTTGGTGACTGGGGTCTGTAAGTTCACTGGTGAATCAAAGCCTGACACCTGGCTTGAAGATTACCGAGTGGCTGTGCAGATCGGTGGAGGAAATGATGAAGTTGCCATGAAGCATCTTCCCCTGATGCCTGAAGGGTCGGCTAGAGCTTGGTTGAATTAGTTGGCTCCAGGCAGTATTTTCAGTTGGGAAGAGTTGGCCCAAGTGGTTGTCAGAACGTTTGAGGGCACATGCAAACGGCCAGCAGGATTGACAGAATTGTAGCACTACGTGCAAAAGCCGAATGAAACTTTGAGGGATTACATCGAGAGATGGACCACTTTACACCACACTGTAGAGAATGTGTCTCATCATCAAGCAGTGTGCGCCTTCAAGGAGGGCGTTCGGTACCGGGAGCTCAACCTGAAATTCGGTCAGACAGGAGACATGTCTTTGACTCGAATGATGGAGATAGCCACTCGGTACACCAATGGCGAAGAGGAAGACCGACTCTACAGTGGCAAGAGTAAACCGGTCGGCCAGGACACCAGAGGAGGAAATTCCAATCAGAAGTAGAAGCGCAAAGCAGAGCCTGCAGCACCTGGAGAGGTTGCAGTCGCAACCCAAGGAAAGGCTAAAGGAAAACCTAAAGGGCCCTGGACCCCTAAGAAGGTGAAAGATGCAGCCGACAACGATGTGTTGGATTTACCATGTCACATTCACATCAAGAAGGATGAAGAGGGAAATCTCATCTATCCTAAGCATACCACTCGATAGTGCCGAGTCCTTATACAGTAGTTCAGAGAAAAGCAACCCAGTGAGAAGGAAAAAGAGTCTGATAAAGATGAGGACAAGGAAGAGGATGATGATGGTTTTCCCAATATCAATTCCACTTTGGTGATTTTTGCCGATGTTGAAAGCAAAAGTCGACCGAAAGTCATTAACAGGGAAGCGAACATGGTTGCTCCGGCAACACCGACGTATCTGAAGTGGTCAAAGACTCCCATTACATTCAACCAGTCAGATCACCCGCCGCACGTTGCCACCCCTGGGAGGCAAGCTTTGGTGGTCGCCCCGGTCATTGGAGGCACCCGAATGACCAAAGTTTTGATGGATGGTGGTAGCGGATTGAACATCTTGTATGCTGAGACCCTCCGTGGGATGGGCATTCCGATGTCCAAGCTCAGTGAGAGTAACATGCGGTTTCATGGAGTTATACCAGGTAAGAAGGCAGATTCACTCGGCCAGATCACCCTTGACATGGCTTTCGGCGATTCAAAGAATTACCGAAAGGAAAAGTTGACATTTGAAGTCATGGATTTTCACAGTGCCTATCATGCTATCCTGTGCAGAACTGTGTATGCCCGTTTCATGGCTCGACCATGTTATGTGTATCTCAAGCTCAAGATGCCTGGCCCTAGAGGCATGATTACAGTCACTGGTAATCGGCAACGAGTAGAAGAGTGCTTCCAGAAGGGCTCAAAGATTGCCGATGAACAGATGGCAGCAATTGAAATGGAAGAATACAAGAAGACAGCAGATCCAAGTGATTTGTTGAGAGCTAAGAAGCCTGCTTCAGGGTCTGCATTTAAGTCAACTGGTGGAACAAAGTTAGTTCATATTCACCCGACTGATCCCAATGCTGCTCCGACTCATATATCAACAACACTCGACAGCAAATAGGAAGAAGCGCTCATCCAGTTCTTTCGTGAGAACTGGGACATCTTTGCATGGAAACCTTCTGACATGCCAGGTGTACCCATAGAGCTGGCTGAGCACCTTTTGCGAGTCGACCCAAAGGTTAAACCTGTGGAAGAATATCTCCGACGGTCCGCCATGGAGAAGCGAAAGGCGATTGGCAAAGAAGTGGCTCGGCTTCTAGCAGCCGAGTTCATCCAAGAGATTTACCACTCTGAGTGGCTCGCCAATGTCGTCATGGTTCGCAAGAAGGATGATTCACTCTGTATGTGTATTGACTTCAAGCATATCAATTGGGCCTGCCCGAAGGATCATTTTCGTCCACCCCGCATTGATCAAATAGTCGACTCAACCGCGGGGTGTGAGCGACTGTCCTTTCTGGATGCATATTCCGCGTATCATCAGATCCGACTGTATGGGCTCGATGAAATAAAGACAGCCTTTTGATACGTCTCCAACGTATCTCTAATTTTTGATTGCTCCATGCTATATTATCTACTGTTTTGGACTATATTGGGCTTTATTTTCCACTTTTATATTATTTTTGGGACTAACCTATTAACCGGAGGCCCAACCCAGAATTGATGTTTTTTTGCCTATTTCAGTGTTTTGAAGAAACGGAATATCAAACGGAGTCCAAATGGAATAAAACCTTCGGGAACGTGATTTTCTCACCGAACGTGATCCAGGAGACTTGGACCCTACTCCAAGGAGTCAAAGAGGCGGTCACAAGGGTGGGGGGCGCCCCCCTAGGGCGCACCCCCCTGCCTCGTGGGCCCCTCGGAGCTCCACCGACGTACTCCTTCCTCCTATATATACCTACGTACCCCAAACGATCAGAACAGGAGCCAAAAACCTAATTCCACCGCCGCAACTTTCTGTATCCACGAGATCCCATCTTGGGGCTTATTCCGGAGCTCCGCCGTAAGAGGGCCGTCATCATGGAGGGCTTCTACATCATCATAGCCTCGCCGATGAAGTGTGAGTAGTTTACCTCAGACCTTCGGGTCCATAGTTAGTAGCTAGATGGCTTCTTCTCTCTTTTTGAATCTCAATACAAAGTTCTCCCCCTCTCTCGTGGAGATCTATTCGATGTAATCTTCTTTTCGCGGTGTGTTTGTTGAGATCGATGAATTGTGGGTTTATGATCAAGTCTATCTATGAATAATATTTGAATCTTCTCTGAATTCTTTTATGTATGATTGGTTATCTTTGCAAGTCTCTTCGAATTATCCGTTTGGTTTGGCCAACTAGATTGGTAGTTCTTGCCATGGGAGAAGTGCTTAGCTTTGGGTTCGATCTTGCGGTGTCCTTTCCCAGTGACAGAAGGGGCAGCAAGGCACGTATTGCATCGTTGCCATCGAGGATAACAAGATGGGGTTTATTTCATATTGCATGAATTTATCTCTCTACATCATGTCATCTTGCATAAGGCGTTACTCTGTTTTTAACTTAATACTCTAGATGCATGGTGGATAGCGGTCGATGAGTGGAGTAATAGTAGTAGATGCAGAATTGTTTCGGTCTACTTGTCACAGATGTGATGCCTATATACATGATCATGCCTAGATATTCTCATAACTATGCTCAATTCTGTCAATTGCTCAACAGTAATTTGTTCACCCACCGTAGAATACTTATGCTCTTGAGAGAAGCCACTAGTGAAACCTATGGCCCCCGGGTCTATTCTCATCATATCAATCTCCATCACTTTAATCTTGCTTTGCTATTTAATTTGCTTTTACTTTTTACTTTGCATCTTTATACCAAAAATACCAAAAATATTATATCTATCAGATCTCACTCTCGTAAGTGACCGTGAAGGGATTGACAACCCCTAATCGCGTTGGTTGCGAGTAGCTATTGTTTTGTGCAGGTACGAGGGACTTGAGCGTGGCCTCCTACTGGATTGATACCTTGGTTCTCAAAAACTGAGGGAACTACTTACGCTACTCTGCTGCATCATCCTTTCCTCTTCGGGGAAATCCAACGCAAGCTGAAGAGGTAGCAAGAAGAATTTGTGGCGCCGTTGCCGGGGAGTCTACGCAAAAAGTCAACATACCAAGTACCCATCACAATCCCTATCTCTCGCATTACATTATTTGCCTTTTGCCTCTCGTTTTCCTTTCCCCCACTTCACCCTTGCCGTTTTATTCGCCCTCTCTCTATCCTCCCTCTCTTTTTGCCTCTTTTGTCCGTTTGCCCTTGTTTGCTCGTGTGCTAGTTTGCTTGCTTGTCACTATGTCTGAAGTTGGGAAAGTTATCGCCGACATGGGCGATAACAATGTCATAGAAAATTTTGATGCTCCGGCTGAAGAACCCCGTACCTATCATACAAAAAGATTTCGAATCAGTAGTGGTAATATTATTGGAAAAGGAGTCATCCAAGATTTCTTTACTTGTGCCGGTGCTTTGCCCTCTATGGGCGGTTCTATTCTTCATAGAACTAGCAGTCTTGCGGATGCTATTACCACGCTTATCGTTGAACTTGAAAGGCAATTTATGCATATGCACCCATCTATACAAAGAATTTTCTTAGAATTTTCTAATATCGAGCATTCTTCTGTTAAGCGTGCCGCTACTATATTTTTGGCTCATGAATTCAGATTTATAATAAAAGAAGCCAAAGAAATCTTTGTGCACTATAGGGTGGACGCTGGTCATCCTCCCATAGAATCTATCCTCTTTGATCAAGAAGAAATTATGCGCTTTCAATCTCTTGACTATGTTGCTTTCAATGAAAACCTTAGAAAAAAGGTGCCAATCAATATTTTAATTGATAGAATCTCTGAACTTAATGATGATTTGGCTATTCGAAACAATGAGCTAGGATGCTCTCTTGAGTTTAGGCTCACAAGGTTCTGTCAAAAGAATGCTTATAATGATGAATTGGTTGTGCAATACGAAGGGCCGAAAGAGGAACCTATACCTCCTAAAATTGATCTTGGGGACCTCTGTCCTATTAAATTTAGCCCTTTTGATTACTTTTGCTTGCCTCAAAGAAAACTTGCTGCCGAACATAGAGAATATGAAATGAGTTTCACCGATCTATCTTATTACTATGGCAATACCTAGATCTATCTTCGCTTTTATGCCTAGCTAGGGGCGTTAAACGATAGCGCTTATTGGGAGGCAACCCAATTTTATTTTTATTCCTTGATTTTTGCTCCTGTTTAGTAATAAATAAATTATTTAGCCTCTGTTTTGGTTGTGTTTTTTGTGTTTAATTAGTATTTGTGCCAAGTAGAACCGTTGGGAAGACTTGGGGAAAGTCTTGTTGAACTTGCTGTAAAAAAACAGAAACTTTAGCGCTCACGAGAACTGCTGTAATTTTTATTTGGAGAATTCTATTTAGTTAATTCTTTTTCAGATGATTAATAGATAAATTCCTCACGTCCATCAATTTATTTTAGAATTTTTGGGGTTCCAGATCTTGCGCTAGCTACAGATTACTACAGACTGTTCTGTTTTTGACAGATTCTGTTTTTCGTGTGTTGTTTGCTTATTTTGATGAATCTATGGTTAGTAAAATAGTTTATAATCCATAGAGAAGTTGGAATACAGTAGGTTTAACACCAATATAAATAAATAATGAGTTCATTACAGTACCTTGAAGTGGTTTTTTGTTTTCTTTCGCTAACAGATCTCACGAGTTACCTACTTTAAGTTTTGTGTTGTGAAGTTTTCAAGTTTTGGGTGAATTCTTGTGATGGATTATGGAACAAGGAGTGGCAAGAGCCTAAGCTTGGGGATGCCCATGGCACCCCCAAGATAATCGAAGGACACCAAAAAGTCAAAGCTTGGGGATGCCCCGGAAGGCATCCCCTCTTTCGTCCACTTCCATCGGTAATTTACTTGGAGCTATATTTTTATTCACCAACATGATATGTGTTTTGCTTGGAGTGTCTTGTATTATTTGTGTCTTTGGTTGTTAGTGTGTCACAATCATCCTTGCTGTACACACCTTTTGAGAGAGACATACATGAATTATAATTTGATAGAATACTCTATGTGCTTCACTTATATCTTTTGAGCTAAGTAGTTTTGCTCTATGTGCTTCACTTGTATCTTTTGAGCGTTATAATCTTGCTCTATGTGCTTCACTTAGATCTTTAGAGCACGGTGGTGGATTTGTTTTAAAGAAACTATTGATCTCTCATGCTTCACTTAAATTATTTTGAGAGTCTTAATAGCATGGTAATTTGCTTAATAATAACATGCTTGGTATTCAAGATTTGTGAAACTTTCTTTTGAGTGTGTTGAATACTAAGAAAATTTGGATGCTTGATAATTGTTTTGTGATGTGGAGGTAGTAATATCAAAGTCATGCTAGTAGAGTAATTGTTAATTTGAGAAGTGCTTGAGTTAAAGTTTGCAAGTCCTGTAGCATGCACGTATGGTAAATGTTATGCAACAAATTTGAAACATGAGGTGTTATTTGATTCTCCTCCTTATGAGTGGCGGTCGGGGACGAGCGATGGTCTTTTCCTACCAATCTATCCCCCTAGGAGCATGCGCGTAGTACCGAGGTTTTTGATGGCTTGTAGATTTTTGCAATAAGTACATGAGTTCTTTATGACTAATGTTGAGTCCATGGATTATACGCACTCTCACCCTTCCATCCTTGCTAGCCTTTACGGTACCGTGCATTGCCCTTTCTCACATCGAGAGTTGGTGCAAACTTCGCCGGTGCATCCAAACCCCGTGATATGATACGCTCTGTCACACATAAACCTCCTTATATCTTCCTCAAAACAGCCACTATACCTACCTATTATGGCATTTCCATAGCCATTCCGAGATATATTGCCATGCAACTTTCCACCATTCCGTTCATCATGACACACATTCATCATTGTCATATTGCTTTGCATGATCATGTAGTTGACATAGTATTTGTGGCAAAGCCACCGTTCATAATTTTTTCATACTTGTCACTCTTGATTCATTGCATATCTCGGTACACCACCGGAGGTATCCATATAGAGTCATACTTTATTCTAGTATCGAGTTGTGATCATTGAGTTGTAAATAAATAGAAGTGTGATGATCATCATTCTATAGAGCATTGTCCCAATAAAAAAAAGAGAAAGGCCAAAGAAAAGAAAAGAAGGCCAAAAAAAAGAAAATAAATAAAAAGGGGCAATGCTACTATCCTTTTTCCACACTTGTGCTTCAAAGTAGCACCATGTTCTTCATATAGCGAGTCTCATATATTGTGCTTCAAAGTAGCACCATGTTTTTCATATAGAGAGTCTCATATGTTATCACTTTCATATACTAGTGGGAATTTTCATTATAGAACTTGGCTTGTATATTCCAACAATGGGCCTCCTCAAGTGCCCTAGGTCTTCATGAGCAAGCAAGTTGGATGCACACCCACTAGTTTCTTTTGTTGAGCTTTCATACATTTATAGCTCTAGTGCATCCGTTGCATGGCAATCCCTACTCCTTGCATTAACATCAATCGGTGGGCATCTCCCTAGCCCATTGATTAGCCTCGTTGATGTGAGACTTTCTCCTTTTTGTCTTCTCCACATAACCCCCATCATTATTCTATTCCACCCATAGTGCTATATCCATGGCTCGCGCTCATGTATTGCGTGAAAGTTTATGAGTTTGAAATTATTAAGGTATGAAACAATTGCTTGGCTTGTCATCGGGGTTGTGCATGATGAGAGCATTCTTGTGTGACGAAAATGGAGCATGACTAAACTATATGATTTTGTAGGGATGGACTTTCTTTGGCCATGTTACTTTAAGAAAACATAATTGCTTTGTTGGTTTGCTTGAAGTATTATTATTTTTATGTCAATATGAACTTTTGTCTTCAATCTTCCTAATCTGAATATTCATACCACAATTAAGAAGATTTGCATTGAAATTATGCCAAGTAGCACTCCACATCAAAAATTCTCTTTTTACCATTTACCTACTCGAGGACGAGCATGAATTAAGCTTGGGGATGCCTGATACGTCTCCAACGTATCTATAATTTTTGATTCCTCCATGCTATATTATCTACTGTTTTGGACTATATTGGGCTTTAGTTTCCACTTTTATATTATTTTTGGGACTAACCTATTAACCGGAGGCCCAGCCCAGAATTGCTGTTTTTTGCCTATTTCAGTGTTTCGAAGAAACGGAATATCAAACGGAGTCCAAACAGAATAAAACCTTCGGGAACGTGATTTTCTCACCGAACGTGATCCGTGAGACTTGGACCCTACTCCAAGGTGTCAAAGAGGCGGTCATGAGGGTGGGGGGCGCCCCCCCTAGGGTGCGCCCCCTGCCTCGTGGGCCCCTCGGAGCTCCACCGACGTACTCCTTCCTCCTATATATACCTACGTACCCCCAAACGATTAGAACAGGAGCCAAAAACCTAATTCCACCATCGCAACTTTCTGTATCCACGAGATCCCATCTTGGGGCCTATTCCAGAGCTCCGCCGGAAGAGGGCCGTCATCACGGAGGGCTTCTACATCATCATAGCCTCTCCGATGAAGTGTGAGTAGTTTACCTCAGACCTTCGGGTCCATAGTTAGTAACTAGATGGCTTCTTCTCTCTCTTTTTGAATCTCAATACAAAGTTCTCCCCCTCTCTCGTGGAGATCTATTCGATGTAATCTTCTTTTTGCGGTGTGTTTGTTGAGATCGATGAATTGTGGGTTTATGATCAAGTCTATCTATGAATAATATTTGAATCTTCTCTGAATTCTTTTATGTATGATTGGTTATCTTTGCAAGTCTCTTCGAATTATCCGTTTGGTTTGGCTAACTAGATTGGTAGTTCTTGCCATGGGAGAAGTGCTTAGCTTTGGGTTCGATCTTGCAGTGTCCTTTCCCAGTGGCAGAAGGGGCAGCAAGGCACATATTGCATCATTGCCATCGAGGATAACAAGATGGGGTTTATTTCATATTGCATGAATTTATCTCTCTACATCATGTCATCTTGCTTAAGGCGTTACTCTGTTTTTAACTTAATACTCTAGATGCATGCTGGATAGCGGTCGATGAGTGGAGTAATAGTAGTAGATGCAGAATCGTTTCGGTCTGCTTGTCACGGACGTGATGCCTATATACATGATCATGCCTAGATATTCTCATAACTATGCTCAATTCTGTCAATTGCTCAACAGTAATTTGTTCACCCACCGTAGAATACTTATGCTCTTGAGAGAAGCCACTAGTGAAACCTATGGCCCCCGGGTCTATTCTCATCATATCAATCTCCATCACTTTAATCTTGCTTTGCTATTTACTTTGCTTTTACTTTTTACTTTGCATCTTTATACCAAAAATACCAAAAATATTATATCTATCAGATCTCACTCTCGTAAGTGACCGTGAAGGGATTGACAACCCCTAACCGCGTTGGTTGCGAGTAGCTATCGTTTTGTGCAGGTACGAGGGACTTGAGCGTGGCCTCCTACTGGATTGATACCTTGGTTCTCAAAAACTGAGGGAAATACTTACGCTACTCTGCTGCATCATCCTTTCCTCTTCGGGGAAATCCAATGCAAGCTCAAGAGGTAGCACCTTTATCACCCCATTCGGGTGCTTTTGCTATGTTACCATGCCCTTTGGTCTCAAGAATGCTGGAGCCACATTCGTGCGCATGATATAGAAGTGCTTTCTCACTCAAATCAGTCGGAATGTGGAGGCGTACATGGATGACATCGTGGTTAAGTCACGTAAAGGTTCCGACCTACTGACTGACCTTGCTAAAACCTTTGCCAATCTGAGAAGATATGATATCAATCTTAACGCATCAAAGTGTACATTTGGAGTTCCAGGTGGCAAGTTACTCGTTTTCCTTGTTTCCGAACGAGGAATCGACGCGAACCCAGAGAAAGTTGGCGCAATACTCCAAATGAAGCGCCCCGTGCGCATACACGATGTTCAGAAGCTTACTGGTTGTTTGGCCTCCTTGAGTCAGTTCATCTCTCGTCTCGGTGAAAAAGCATTACCTCTTTACCGATTGATGAAGAAATCTGATAAGTTCGAGTGGACTCCTGAAGCTGACGCAGCGTTTGCAGAGCTCAAAACCCTGCTTTCCACCCAGCTGGTGCTCGCTGCTCCAGTTAGCAAGGAGCCTTTGCTACTTTATATTGCAGCCACTGGACAAGTTGTCAGTACAGTATTCACGATCGAGCGGGAAGAAGAAGGTAAAACCCATAAAGTTCAGCGCCCAGTGTACTATATTTCTTAAGTCTTAACTCCATCCAAGTAGAGGTATCCGCATTACCAAAAGTTGGTCTATGGAATTTACTTGATTGTGAAGAAGGTGACACATCATTTTTTAGATCACTTCATCACAGTCGTCAGCGATGCTCCATTGTCAGAAATTACAAACAACATAGATGCAACTGGTCGAGTGGGAAAGTGGACGATTGAACTCCTTCCGTTGGATATAAAGTTTGAGGCAAAGAAAGCAATCAAATCCCAAGCAATAGCAGATTTCCTCGTCGAGTGGATTGAACAGCAACAACCGACTCAAGCCAGTCGGAACATTGGACTATGTTCTTTGATGGATCCAAAATGTTGAGTGGTTCTGGTCCTGGAGTTGTTCTTGTATCTCCGCTGTCGGTGTCAAAACCGGCGGATCTCGGGTAGGGGGCCCCGAACTATGCGTCTAAGGCTGATGGTAACAGGAGGCGGGGGACACAATGTTTACCCAGGTTCAGGCCCTCTCGATGGAGGTAATACCCTACTTCCTGCTTGATTGATCTTGATGATATGAGTATTACAAGAGTTGATCTACCACGAGATCGTAGAGGCTAAACCCTAGAAGCTAGCCTATGATTCTGATTGTTGTTGTCCTATAGACTAAACCCTCCAGTTTATATAGACACCGGAGGGGGCTAGGGTTACACAGAGTCGGTTACAGAGAAGGAGATCTACATATCCGAATCGCCAAGCTTGCCTTCCATGCAAAGGAGAGTCCCATCCGGACATGGGACGAAGCCTTCAATCTTGTATCTTCATAGTCCAACAGTCCGGCCAAAGTATATAGTCCGGCTGTCCGAGGACCCCCTAATCCAGGACTCCCTCAGTAGCCCCTGAACCAAGGTTCAATGACGATGAGTCTGGCGTGCAGATTGTCTTCGGCATTGCAAGGCGGGTTCCTTCTCCGAATACCGCATAGAATATTTTGAACACAAGGATTGTGTCCGGCTCTGTAAAACAAATTCCACATACCACCATAGAGAGTATAATATTCCACAAATCTAATCTGCTGGCAACTTTTCATAGCGTGACATCCTGCCGTGGTCTGGTAATTACGAACCGTTTTTCCCTGCCTGCCACCGCACGTGTTGCGAGGCGATTTTATTGGCACGTCCCGTCGAAGCAGAGATAGTGTTCCCCTTATCATGGGATTCTCATCAATATGGGTACAGGTAACCCAACCGTGTCATCAATCGCAGCGCTTGGGGAATAAGCGATTTTATGGGGCAAGTGGGGAGGCGCACAACTTCTACCGCCTTTATAAAGGGACAAGGATTCCTCTTTTTCACCCACGCCTTCTTCTTCCCCTGCCCATCCATTCTCGCGCACTCGAGCTCCAGCGCCCAAGTTCTCACCTTCTCCACAAAGCCATTCCAAACATGTCTGGAGCGGGAGGCAAGTGGATGGTCTCCTCCGTTACGGAGGAGAACATTACGAAGCTCCGGGAAGCCGGATACCTGGCCGCAGACATCCCGGCACCGGCTCCTAGACGCGGGGCAGATCGTCCGTACTCCAGAACCCCATGAGAGGGTTGTATTCCTCACCCACTTCGTCCGCGGACTGGAATTTCGCCTCCACCCATTTGTCAACGGGCTCATGTTCTACTACGGGCTGGAATTCCATGATCTGGCCCCCAATTTCATCCTCAACATCTCGGCGTTTATCATCGTGTGTGAGGCCTTCCTCCGCATCAAGCCCCACTTCGGCCTGTGGCTGAAGACCTTCAACGTGAAACCGAAGGTGGTGGTCGGCCAGCAAGCGGAGTGCGGAGGCGCCATGGTGGGAAAAATGCCCAACGTCACCTGGCTCGAAGGCTCCTATGTGGAGACCGTGACGGAGTGGCAATCGGGGTGGTTCTACATCACCGAGCCGCGCGACACCAACTGGGTGGCGGTCCCCAAATTTCGATCCGGCATCCCCACACGGCTCACCTCCTAGAAAGAGACGGGCCTATCCTAGGGTTCATCGGTGGAGCTTACCGGACTCCAGAACTGTGTTAAAAATATGATAAGCAAGAAAATCAAGCTTGTCAACGTGGTCCAGGTCATGCTCTTCCGCCGGATCCTTCCGTGTCAAAGACGGGCATTCAATATGTGGGAGTTCGACCCGGCCAAGCACCAGACGCTGCGAGAGATTTTCGACACGACGCACAAAGACGTCTGGAAGGTGCTATTCAAGGCCGCCGAGGTACCTCCTCCCCTTACCGAGGGTCGTGGACTCAGCGCAAATCGCCCTGCCAATCTGGTAAGCTCTTTATATCTCATAAGATGTTCCTTTCCCCAGTATAATCATGTGAGGGATCTGAGCCTCCACACCATTTTAACAGGACTTCGTAGCGATAGCGGAGCGGATCGATTGTCCGGCCCCACTGCCGAAGATCCAGCAAGAGCTCTCTTAACGGAGATGCTGGTTCCGGCGCCGTATGAGGCGCCGGAGAAGAAGGCCAAGAAGAAGGCCGCGGGGACCAGGAAAGGTCTCCGGCGCAAGGTTGTATCGGACTCATCGTCCGAAAACACCGATGCGCACTCCTCCCACGAAAATGAGGAGGAGGAAGAGGAAAGTCCCCCCCCCAATCGGGGGGGGGGGACAAGAAAAGGAAGGCCGCCCCATCTGGGGAGGCCGAAGGGTCCAAGAAGGGGAGGACCCTCCTTCCGGACCACTCCACAACAGCCGCTTACAGCGACGAGGAGTGGTTGCCCAGGGACAAGCCCCTGGCGGAGTCGTAAGTATCCGGATACTATAATAGTTCTGGTATGTTTTGTTTTATTGCTTCTTATCATATCAGACATGATCATGCAATCCATCCAAAGCCCACATCGACGTATCCTCTTCGGATGAGTCTTTGGGCCAGTCGGCGATGAACAGCGATTCACTCCCGACAGCCACCTCCCCTCGGCCCACAGACGACATCGAGGTGTTGTCTCCAAGGGCATCGGACCAAGGGGAGATAATTCTGGAGGCGCCCCAAGGCGACATCCCAGATGCCGGGCGCATGGGGGGTAAGACTCCCATGGGTTCTAATGACGGGGGCCGTAGCAAGTTTGGCCCCCAGCCGGATACTGCGCCGGAACCTCCAGTGGTTCCAGATTCTGTCAAGCGACCCCTCGCTAAGGGGGGCGAGCCGTTTGTGCCGACGGCCTTTGTCCATCCAGAGGCATCAGACAACTTGCTGGAAGCGCTTCGCGACGCTTCCATTGACGAAGAGCACCGCACCATCATGAGTGCGGTGGCCGAGAAGGTTCGGTCCGCCAAAAGTGGATTGACCGAAGCCTGTGCCAGCCTCCTAACAGGCTTTGAGGTAAGTAATAGAATTATGAGAAATATCACATCATAGACAGTAGCCCCTGATGCTCTGTTTGGTGTTCGCAAAGAAAGGCCGAACAGAGGATCAAATAACAATCACAGGAGTCTAATCAGAATATGTCTATGTAAATAAGCAGGCTTCGCTGCTGGCCGCTGCTGCTCGTACTACGGAGGTCTCCGGACTGAAGCGGGACCTTGAGCGGTCTGAGGAAGAGCTCGGCCTTGCCAAGAGGCAGCTCGAAGAGAACAAAGGTAAGTGATACCCCGTCTGTATATTGATAAAGAAAAAAGTGGTTATTAGATCATAGGATCATCATGAATTTTGCCAGGGGCCATGACCGAAGTGGCGGCCCTGAAGAAGGCGCTGTCCGAGGCCGAAGACAGAGCGGCCAAGGAGCGCATCGAGCGCGAGAAGCAAGAGGCCCGAGTCGGCGAGGTTCAGCAAGAGCTCCAGGATTTTGTCAAGAAATACGAGTCCTTGGAGCGTGACTCTAAGACGCAGGGGTCCGAGCTTGCGAAGGCCCTCGAGAACGCACAAAATGCCAAGGCCGAAGCCCAAAAGGCCCTCCAGGAGATTCAGGCGGTCAAGAAGATAGCGGCGGGTAAGGCATTCATTATGCAAAGCAAGCATGTGAAGGAGACTTTCCTTTTACTTACCCCAATTCGGAGCTCTCGAGGAGCGTTCGCAGATCTACCAAGCAGCGTATTAGATGCCGCGGAGTTCTACCGGGCCGAGGAAGGGAGCTCGACGGAAAAGTTGTTCTGGTCTCAATATATTGGGACAAAACATCCGATGCCCTTGAGCGACCAGCTGAAGTAACTGGTCGAGCTTCACAAGGCGGCTAAACTGGCCATGAAGGGTCTCATAGTCCGGATGTGGCCTGGCGAGCCCCTGCCTGGCAGCTACTTGGGCCTGGTAAAGCGTCTTTTGAATGCCTGCCCACGGTTTGAAGTCATAAAGCGGTCCGTCTGCATTGAAGGTGTGTGCAGGGCCTTTGCCCGTGTGAAAGTGCACTGGGCGAAGATGGACGCCGAAAAGCTGGTGAAGGAAGGGCCACCGGAGGGCAAGGAGCATCGCCACCCCGAAAATTATTATGACGGTGTCCTGAAGGGTGCCCGCCTTGTGGCGGAGGAATGTGCTAAGGATGTAATATTTGAATGAATGTACTCATGTGATCCTGTAATATGAAAACGAGTTCATGTGCGCTACATAACACTTGTCGATTTAAAATATTACCTTCTGTGCGGCCGTTTATAAAATCTAAGAGTTGGCCAGTCGTCGGCTTCTGCCCCCATGTAACTAGTACTGAGGTGTTTGGGATAGATCTTAAACACTCTTTATCCAATTTTTTTGGTCCTTTAAGGAGGTGTTTAGCGCAGCGAACAAGGCAATCGGACTATACAGCTTTATCACTCTCACTTAGCCATAGAAGTCTACAATTTTAAATTTTGGCAAAGCCCCTAGTATTCGGAAGGCCGAACTTGGGGTGCTATATATGCCTAAATCGGAGAAGGCCGATTCCTCACATGAAGCGTAAGAAATCTTTAAGGATTTGAGACCTCTCGAACAGCGACCAGCTCTCGCCGCATCATGACAGTCAGTTTTCGGCTTTCTCTACTGAGGTGCTCATCCGGAAGAACCGGGACACAATCACAGTAGTTCTCCCAGTGCTACCATAGCCGATATAGCGGAACGTAAGGTACCAAAACATGGGAGCCGGGCAAACCCAACTATTGACCCAAGACATGATTCCGAGCTGATGCATATAATGCTATAAGTTCGGGGTGCCGCACTGTCGAAAGTGTTTGGACTTTTCTTGCCGTGTTATGGGGTGCACTGAAGCCCCTGGCGCACTGGACGTACCAGAATGTACGGGTGCAACTTGTCGTAAATAAGTAGACAGGGAAAAAAGATGAAGAAATGCAATAATAAGCTAATGCTGTACATTGTTATTTAAATGATACGTCAAAGCGTATGTATACAAGTAGTGCAATAAGCAAAAATAGGACTATTTGACATGTCCTATCCAAGGGTAAGCTGCATGTGGGTATGTAAAATAGGTATAGCGATCGTTATTAGCGACCACCTGGGGATTCCTTTGTACGTCAAAGCTTCTTGCTTCCTTGGTATTTCCTTCCCATCATGGGTCCGATAATCAGGCTATCGGAGAGGGCCTTCAGAGAATTGGGACCTGAAAGGAAGAAAATGGTAAAGATATATGGGTCTTGAGGCGGTTGAGCCGCATTGTGGGCCGTGCCATAGCCGTGCCTCCGCCTATGCCCATGGTATTTTGAGTGCGTAATTATGTACGCACGGCGCAAATTTCGCCGCTTGACTGGGACTAGGACGGAGGCCGAATTGCTAGGCGAGCTCTGAACGTGCTGGGCGATCCTGTTGCAGGGTGCTCCGGACTCGCTTGAAGGTGTCCGGGGGCTTTATCGCCAAATTGGCGATTTGCCCTAGAAGGCTGCTTTGTACTTCTGCTGCGAGGGCCGTAGTGTGCTCCTCCGTACAGAGCGAGCATTCTGTGTTTCCATTAACTGTTATAACCCCCGCGAGGTCCTGGCATTTTGAGCTTGAGGTATGCATAATGCGGTACCGCATTGAATCTGGCGAATGCGGTTCGTCCGAGCAATGCGTGATAGCCACTGCGGAAGGGGACGATATCGAATATCAACTCCTCGCTTTGGAAGTTGTCCAGAGATCCGAAGACCACTTCCAGTGTGATTGAGCCCGTGCAATAGGCCTCTACACCTGGTATGACACCTTTAAAGGTGGTCTTTGTGGGTTTGATCCTCGAGGAGTCTATACCCATTTTGCGCACTGTATCCTGATAGAGCAGGTTCAGGCTTCTGCCACCGTCCATAAGGACTCGAGTGAGGTGGAATCCGTCAATGATGGGGTCAAGGACCAATGCGGCAGAACCGCCATGACGGATACTGTTAGGGTGGTCCCTACGATTGAAAGTGATTGGACAAGAAGACCATGGGTTGAACTTTGGGGTGACTGGCTCCATCGCATAGACATCCCTTAGTGCACGCTTCCGTTCCCACTTGGGAATATGGGTTGCGTATATAATGTTCACCGTTTTCACTTGGGGAGGAAATTTCTTCTGTCCTCCTGTGTTCGGCGGCCGGGGCTCCTCCTCGTCGTCGCTATGTAGCCCCTTTTCCTTGTTTTCGACATTCAACTTGCCGTCCTGTTTGAACACCCAGCATTCTCTGTTGGTGTGGTTGGCTGGTTTATCGGGGGTGCCGTGAATTTGACACGAGCAATCGAGTATGCGGTCTAAACTGGACGGGCCCGGATTGCTTCTTTTAAACGGCTTTTTCCGCTGACCGGATTTAGAGCCACTGAATCCGGCATTGACTGTCGTGTCTTCGGCGTTGTCGCCGCTGTTGCAGCGCTTGTGTCTGTTGCGACATGGCTTACTGTTGCTATCTTTGGCATCTGAATTGCCAGGATTTCTTGATGTGTTGTTGCTGTGAGCCAGCCAGCTATCGTCGCCTGCACAAAAGCGGGTCATGAGTGTCTTGAGGGCTGCCATGGACTTCGGCTTCTCTTGGCCGAGGTGTCGGACGAGCCACTCGTCGCGGATGTTATGCTTAAATGCCGCTAGGGCCTCGGCATCCGGACAGTCGACAATTTGGTTCTTTTTAGTTAGGAACAGAGTCCAGAATTTCCTGGCTGATTTCCCGGGCTGTTGGGTTATGTGACTCAAGTCATCAGCATCTGGTGGTCGCACATAATTGCCCTGGAAGTTTTCAAGGAATGCATCTTCCAAGTTCTCCCAACTGCCAATGGAGTTTGCCGGCAGGCTATTCAGCCAATGCCGAGCCAACCCTTTGAGTTTTAGTGGGAGGTACTTGATGGCATGTAGATCGTCACCGCGGGCCATGTGGATGTGGAAGAGGAAATCTTCAATCCATACCGCGGGGTCTTTTGTACCATCATATGATTCAATGTTCACGGGTTTAAACCGTTCTGGGAATTTGTGATCCATTACTCCGTCGGTGAAGCATAGGGGGTGTGCGGCGCCTCTGTGCCGGGCTATGTCACGACGCAGTTCATACGAGTCTTGTATGCTGTATTCGGCCCGGCCGGATTTGCTTTTAGTATATCCGGTGTGACGGCCGTCGTCACACGTTGGAGCGCGCCCCCGTGATTCGTAGATGGATCTTGTATGTCCTGCTTTGTTTTCCAATACGTCTCGCAGGTCCTGCGTGTAGCCCCGGGCCTTGGTGTTTTTGTTTGACTGGAAACGGGGTGCGGGCTGGACTTCGGGCTGATATGCCGCTTTGTCTCGGCCACGAGGTGGCCGGTCAGCTGCATCATACGATGGTAGTGTAGGCTTTAATGCTTCCTCCTCGAGTTGGGGTAGCAACCTGCGCTTTGGGTAACTTTTGGCTGGGCGCTCGGGTTCGTATTCCTCGGCTGCTAGGACCTCGGTCCATCTATCCGCTAGCAGATCTTGATCAGCTTGAAGCTGCTGCTGCTTTTTCTTTAGGCTTTTTGCTGTGGCTATAAGTCGGCGCTTGAAGCGCTCCTGCTCGACGGGATCCTCAGGCACGATGAATTCTTCGTCGCCGAGGATCACCTCGTCTTCGGAGAGGGGCATGTAATTGTCATCCTATGATTCTCCGTCTGTCGCCTGTTCCTTAGGGCTAGCTTGCCCTTCCTCCCGCTCGAAGCCTGGCTGGAGGGGATTGTCTTCGTCTTCGGCACTATCCGCAACGTTATTGTCTCTTGTGCCGGTATCGCTGTTTTTGCTACGGCGGGGCTTAGATCACTTCTCGAGGGGATTATCCTCTGTTGCCTTATTGCCATCGCTTTCTTTGGGAGTGTCCACCATATATATATATCATATGATGAGGTGGCTGTCCAGTGCCCTATGGGCGGTGGTTCCAGTTCTTCTCCTGCATCGTCGTCCATACCGTCGATGTCTTCGGAGCCAAAATCAAGCATGTCGGTTAAGTCGTCGACAGTGGCTATTAAGT
Organism: Triticum urartu; assembly: GCF_003073215.2. NCBI lineage: Eukaryota > Viridiplantae > Streptophyta > Magnoliopsida > Poales > Poaceae > Triticum > Triticum urartu. The sequence goes on along the minus strand of NC_053028.1, from coordinate 437,535,225 downwards.
GGGTGGTGGGTGGGGAATGAATTTCTTCATCGTCCGCTTCCCACTCAAGCCGGGCATAGTTCGGCCAAGGGTCTCCTGACAAGGAGAGAGACCTCAATGAATTTAGAACGTCGCCCAAGGGCGAGTGCTGAAAGATATCCGCGGAGGTAAACTCCATGATCGGTGTTGCTCAAGCAGATTCGAATAGGTTCATCGAAGCCCTCCGACCTGTGCGGTGGATTTGAGATCCAAGGGTTCCCGATGACTATTCATGGTTTCATAGGAAGCTTGAGTCAGTAATTGCCCTTTCACTCTTATATCCCACGGAGTGCGTCCTCTGAACCTCTTGAGCACTGTGTTGGTTTTCCCCGAAGAGGAAGGGATGATGCAAAGTAGCGTAAGTATTTCCCTCAGTTTTTGAGAACCAAGGTATCAATCCAGTAGGAGGCTACGCGCGAGTCCCTGCACCTGCACAAAACAAATAAATCCTCGCAACCAACGCAAATAGGGGTTGTCAATCCCTATAGGGCCACTTACGAGAGTGAGATCTGATAGATATGATAAGATAATATTTTTGGTATTTTTATGATAAAGATGCAAAGTAAAATAAAGGCAAAGTAAATAGCAAAAGTAAATAACTAAGTAGTAGGAGATATAATATAAAGATAGACCCGGGGGCCATAGGTTTCACTAGTGGCTTCTCTCGAGAGCATAAGTATTCTACGGTGGGTGAACAAATTACTGTTGAGCAATTGACAGAATTGAGCATAGTTATGAGAATATCTAGGTATGATCATGTATATAGGCATCACGTCCGAGACAAGTAGACCGACGCCTGCCTGCATCTACTACTATTACTCCACTCATCGACCGCTATCCAGCATGCATCTAGAGTATTAAGTTAAAAACAGAGTAACGCCTTAAGCAAGATGACATGATGTAGAGGGATAGACTCATGCAATATGAAGAAAACCCCATCTTGTTATCCTCGATGGCAACAATACAATACGTGCCTTGCTGCCCTTACTGTCACTGGGAAAGGACACCGCAAGATTGAACCCAAAGCTAAGCACTTCTCCCATTGCAAGAAAGATCAATCTAGTAGGCCAAACCAAACTGATAATTCGAAGAGACTTGCAAAGATAACCAATCATACATAAAAGAATTCAGAGAAGATTCAAATATTATTCATAGATAGACTTGATCATAAACCCACAATTCATCGGTCTCAACAAACACACCGCAAAAAGAAGATTACATCGAATAGATCTCCACAAGAGAGGGGGAGAACATTGTATTGAGATCCAAAAAGAGAGAAGAAGCCATCTAGCTAATAACTATGGACCCATAGGTCTGAAGTAAACTACTCACACTTCATCGGAGGGGCTATGGTGTTGATGTAGAAGCCCTCCGTGATCGATGCCCCCCTCCGGCAGGGTGCCAGAACAGGTCTAGATTGGCCTTTGGTGGCTACGGAGGCTTCTGACGGCGGAACTCCCGATCTAATCTTCGTTCTGGAAGTTTTACGATACGTAGGTATATATGGGTGCAAGGGGTACGTCGGTGGACCGAAGGGGGGCCACGAGGCAGGGGGCGCGCCCCAGGGGGGTGGGCGCGCCCCTACCCTCGTGAGCTCCTCCTTCATCTTCTAACGTAGGGTCCAAGTCTATCCGGTAGGTTTCCTTCCAAAAATAACTTCTCTAGTTGATTTCGTTCCATTTCGACTCCGTTTGATATTCCTTTTCTTCGAAACACTGAAATAGGCAAAAAACAGCAAATCTGGGCTGGGCCTCCGGTTAATAGGTTAGTCCCGAAAGTAATATAAAAGTGGATAATAAAGCCTAATATTGCCCAAAATAGTAGATAATATAGCATGGAGCAATCAAAAATTATAGATACGTTGGAGACGTATCAAGCATCCCCAAGCTTAATTCCTGCTCGTCCTTGAGTAGGTAAATGATAAAAAAGATAATTTTTGATGTGGAATGCTAGTTGGCATAATTTCAATGTAATTCTTCTTAATTGTGGTATGAATATTCAGATCCATAAGATTCAAGACAAAAGTTCATATTGACATAAAAATAATAATACTTCAAGCATACCAACTAAGCAATTATGTCTTCTCAAAATAACATGGCCAAAGAAAGTTATCCCTACAAAATCATATAGTTTGGCTATACTCCATCTTCACCACACAAAATATTTAAATCATGCACAACCCCGATGACAAGCCAAGCAATTGTTTCATACTTTTGATGTTCTCAAAATTTTTCAATCTTCACACAATACATGAGCGTGAGCCATGGACATAGCACTATAGGTGGAATAGAATGGTGGTTGTGGAGGAGACAAAAAGGAGAAGATAGTCTCACATCGACTAGGCGTATCAACGGGCTATGGAGATGCCCATCGATAGATATCAATGTGAGTGAGTAGGGATTGCCATGCAACAGATGCACTAGAGCTAAAAATTTATGAAAGCTCAAAAGAAACTAAGTGGATGTGCATCCAACTTGCTTGCTCATGAAGACCTAGGGCATTTTGAGGAAGCCCATCATTGGAATATACAAGCCAAGTTCTATAATGAAAGATTCCCACTAGTATATGAAAGTGACAACATAGGAGACTCTCTATCATAAAGATCATGGTGCTACTTTGAAGCACAAGTGTGGCAAAAGGATAGTAGCATTGTCCCCTCTCTCTTTTTCTCTCATTTTTTTATATTTTTTTATTTGGGCCTTCTCTTTTTTTATGGCCTCTTTTTTTATTTGGGCTTCTTTGGCCTCCTTTTTTTCGTCCGAAGTCTCATCCCGACTTGTGGGGGAATCATAGTCTCCATCATCCTTTCCTCACCGGGACAATGCTCTAATAATGATGATCATCACACTTTTATTTACTTACAACTCGATACTTAGAACAAGATATGACTCTATATGAATGCCTCCAGCGGTGTACCGGGATGTGCAATGACTCATGAGTGACATGTATGAAAGAATTATGAACGGTGGCTTTGCCACAAATACAATGTCAACTACATGATCATGCAAAGCAATATGACAATGATGATGCGTGTCATAATAAACGGAACGGTGGAAAGTTGTATGGCAATATATCTCAGAATGGCTATGGAAATGCCATAATAGGTAGGTATGGTGGCTGTTTTGAGGAAGGTAAATGGTGGGTTCATGGTACCGGCGGAAGTTGCGCGGTACTAGAGAGGCTAGCAATGGTGGAAGGGCGAGAGTGCGTATAATCCATGGACTCAACATTAGTCATAAAGAACTCACATACTTATTACAAAAATCTATTAGTTATCGAAACAAAGTACTACGCGCATGCTCCTAGGGGGATAGATTGGTAGGAAAAGACCATCGCTCGTCCCCGACCGCCACTCATAAGGAAGGCAATCAATAAATAAATCATGCTTCGACTTCATCACATAACGGTTCTCCATACGTGCATGTTACGGGAATCATAAACTTCAACACAAGTATTTCTCAAATTCACAACTACTCAACTAGCATGACTCTAATATCACCATCTCCATATCTCAAAACAATCATCAAGCATCAAACTTCTCTTAGTATTCAACACACTCATAAGAGAAATTTATTATTCTTGAATACCTAGAATATTAGGATTTTAAGCAAATTACCATGCTATTAAGACTCTCAAAATAATATAAGTGAAACATGAGAGTTCATCTATTTCTTCAAAATAAAACTACCACCATGCTCTAAAAGGTATAAGTGAAGCACTAGAGCAAATGACAAACTACTTCCGAAAGATATAAGTGAAGATCGATGAGTAGTCGAATAATTATGCAACTATGTGAAGACTCTCTAACATTTAAGAATTTCAGATCTTGGTATTTTATTCAAAAAGCAAGCAAAGAAAAATAAAATGACATTCTAAGAATGGCAAACATCATGTGAAGAAGCAAAAACATAGGATCAACCGATACTAACCGATATTTGTTGAAGAAGAAAGGTGGGATGCCAACCGGGGCATCCCCAAGCTTAGACGCTTGAGACTTCTTGAAATATTATCTTGGGGTGCCATGGGCATCCCCAAGCTTGAGCTTTTGTGTCTCCTTAATTCCTCTCATATCACGGTCTCCCTAAATCTCAAAAGCTTCATCCACACAAAACTCAACAAGGACTCGTGAGATAAGTTAGTATAAACCATTGCCAAAACCTTATCATACTCTACTGTAGCAAATAACTAAAATTATTATTCAACATTGCATACTAAATGCCTCTGCATATTTAATAGTCCTATCCTCAAATAGAATCATTAAAGAAGCAAACATATGCAAACAATCCAAACATAACAGCAATCTGCCTAAACATGATGGTCTGTAAAGAATGCTACAACATCCATACTTCCCTAGCTCCAAAAATTATGAAAGAAAATTACCACTGTAGTAAATTTATCATAGCTTAATATGCAAAAGGTTTCAACATTTTATAACATTATGACTTTTCTAGGGAATTATTGCAACAGCGGTAAACTTTCTGTTTTCAAACAGCAACATGTATACTTGTAACATAGGCATAGTAAAGGCTATCAATGCCACTTTTATTGAAATAAAAGATGCAAAACATTGTTATAAATAACAGAAAGAAAATCCTAACAAAATAAATTGATGCTCCAAGCAAAACACATATCATGTGGTGAATAAAAATATAGCTCCAAGTAAAGTTACCGATGAACGAAGACGAAAGAGGGGATGCCTTCCGGGGCATCCCCAAGCTTAGGCTCTTGGTTGTCCTTGAATATTACCTTGGGGTTCCTTGGGCGTCCCCAAGCTTAGGCTATTGCCACTCCTTACTCCATAGTCCATCGAATCCTTACCCAAAACTTGAAAACTTCACAACATAAAACTTAACAGAAAACTCGTAAGCTCCGTTAGCGAAAGAAAACAAAACACTACTTCAAGGTACTGTAATGAATTCATTCTTTATTTATATTGGTGTTAAAACTACTATATTCCAACTTCTCTATGGTTTATAAACTATTTTACTAGCCATAGATTCATCAAAATAAGCAAACAACACACGAAAAGCAGAATCTGTCAAAAACAGAACAGTCTGTAGTAATCTGGATCAAACGTATACTTCTGGAACTCATATAATTCTGAAATGAATTGCTGGACCTGAGGAATTTATGTATTAATCATCTTCAAAAATAATTAACTAAATATCACTTTCCAATAAAAAATGGCAGCAATTCTCGTGAGCACTAAAGTTTCTGTTTTTTACAGCATGATCACAAAGACTTCCCCCAAGTCTTCCCAAAGGTTCTACTTGGCACAAACACTAATTAAAATCATAAAACCACATATAAAAAGAGGCTAGATTAATTATTTATTACTAAACAGGAACAAAAAGAATGGAACAAAAGTAAAATTGGGTTGCCTCGCAACAAGCGCTATCGTTTAACGCCCCTAGCTAGGCATGATGATTTCAATGATGCTCACATAAAGGATAAGAATTGAAACATAAAGAGAGCATCATGAAGAATATGACTAGCACATTTAAGTCTAACCCACTTCCTATGCATAGGGATTTTGTGAGCAAACAACTTGTGGGAACAAGAATCAACTTGCATAGGAAGGTAAAACAAGCATAACTTCAAAACTTTAAGCACATAGAGAGGAAACTTGATATTATTGCAATTCCTACAAGCATATATTCCTCCCTCATAATAATTTTCAGTAGCATCATGAATGAATTCAACAATATAACCAGCACCTAAAGCATTCTTTTCATTATCTACAAGCATAGAATTTTTATTACTCTCCACATAAGCAAATTTCTTCTCATGAATAATAGTGGGAGCAAACTCAACAAAATAATTATCATGTGAGGCATAATCCAATTGAAAACTAAAATCATGATGACAAGTTTCATGGATATCATTATTATTTATAGCATACAAGTCATCACAATAATCATCATAGATAACAACTTTGTTCTCATAATCAATTGGAACCTCTTCCGAAATAGTGGATTCATCACAAAATAAAGTCATGACCTCTCCAATTCCACTTTCATCAATATAATAATCATAAATAGGAGGCATGCTTTCATCATAATAATATTTGCTCATCAAAGCTTGGGGGACAAAAAATATCATCTTCATCAAACATAGCTTCCCCAAGCTTGTGGCTTTGCATATCATTAGCATCATGGATATTCAAGGAATTCATACTAACAACGTTGCAATCATGCTCATCATTCAAATATTTAGTGCCAAACATTTTATATAATTCTTCTTCTAGCACTTGAGCACAATTATCCTTTCCATCATACTCACGAAAGATATTAAAAAGGTGAAGCGTATGAGGCAAACTCAATTCCATATTTTTTAAAATTTTCTTTTATAAACTAAACTAGTGATAAAACAAGAAATTAAAAGACTCGATTGCAAGATCTAAAGATATACCTTCAAGCACTCACCTCCCCGGCAACGGCGCCAGAAAAGAGCTTGATGTCTACTACACAACCTTCTTCTTGTAGACGTTGTTGGGCCTCCAAGTGCAGAGATTTGTAGGACAGTAGCAAATTTCCCTCAAGTGGATGACCTAAGGTTTATCAATCCGTAGGAGGCATAGGATGAAGATGGTCTCTCTCAAGCAACCCTGCAACCAAATAACAAAGAGTCTCTTGTGTCCCCAACACACCCAATACAATGGTAAATTGTATAGGTGCACTAGTTCAGCGAAGAGATGGTGAAACAAGTGGTATATGGATAGTAGATAAAGGTATTTGTAATCTGAAATAATAAAAACAGCAAGGTAGCAAGTGATAAAAGTGAGCGTAAACGGTATTGCAATGCGTTGAAACAAGGCCTAGGGT